>NW_005354999.1:49238-67445 GCF_000412655.1 Myotis brandtii
CCACCCTGAAGGGGGTGTGACCAGCTGCAAACAGCCATCATCCCCTCATCCAGACTGGCCAGGCACCCCAGTGGGGACCCCAACCCTGAAGCAACAAGATGGCGGCTAATTTGCATACTGAAGGCAGGCGGCAGCAGGCAAGGCTGTCTGCGGTCTGGGACCAGGATCTGTGACCCTGCCGGGCGGGGGGCAGCGCGGGAGGCTGTCCGCTGTCCCGGGACCCGGATCCGTGACCTGGCGGGCAGGGGACAGTGCTTGAGGCTGTCCGCGGTCCTGGGACCTGGATCCATGACCCTGCTGGGCAGGGGGCACCGCGGCAGGCTGTCTGCTGTCCCGGGACCAGGATCTGTGACCGTGCCAGGCGGGGGGCAGCGCTTGAGGCTGTCCGTGGTCCTGGGACCCGGATCCGTGACCTGGTGGGCGGGGGGCAGCGCTTGAGGCTGTCCGCGGTCTGGGACCCGGATCTGTGACCTCAGCTCCAGTGACAGCCATAGAAGGCAAATAAATCCCAGAATAAAAAAGAAAAAGAAAAAAAGGAGAGGTTGGGAGCTTCAGTCGCCCGCCAGCCTGAAAACGGCCCTCAGCCTCTCACCCAGACTGGCCTGGCACCCCAGTGGGGACCCCCACCCTGAAGCAACAAGATGGTGGCTAATTTGCATACTGAAGGCGGGCGGCAGCGGGCAAGGCTGTCCGCGGTCCAGGACTGGATCTGTGACCCTGCCGGACAGGGGGCAGTGCTTGAGGCTGTCCATGGGACCAAGACACGGATCTGTGACCCTGCCGGGTTGGGGGCAGTGCTTGAGGCTGTCCGCGGGATCAAGACACGGATCTGTGACCCTTCCCGGTGGGGCGGCAGCTCACACAGGGGCGGATCGGCCAGGGTTGGGCAGGGCAGGATGCCTGGTGTCTGCCCAGCCCCAGTCACTCTGGGCAGGTGAGCAGCGCAGAGAGCCTCTGGACAGGGGAGGCAGGCCAGTGGAAGGAGGCCTGTACTCCCCACATGGCGGTGGTGACAGCTGTGAGCGCGCAAGCGGAGCCTGCAGGCTGAGCTGAAGTAGCGCCTGCAGGCCATCGGCGCCCAGGAGTGGCTGCGCAAGATCCGCCTCCTGGACCAGAAGGTGCAGGATTGCAGGGACAGTCACCGTGGCGGGCCAGACTGATGTCCTTCTGGCCACACCATGGGGGTTTGAGGATCTGCAAAGCCAGAGGCCTCCGGTGTGCACATCCCCCCCTGGCATGCGAACATCCCCCAGCACACTGTCACCCTCCCGCGCCTGCAACAGTTGCAAACCAAGGCGTGCACAAGTTCCCCCCGCCTCTCCACCGCACTTCCATCAACCCGGCATGCCTAACACCCCCACAGGATGTGCACACATCCCCTCTGATGCGCTCACGTCCTTTGGAGAGTGTCTGGGTGTTCTGGGTGCTGAGGGTGGGTGCCTGTGAGATGACAGTGAGAGGGCAGAGTGGTGATGCCCTGTTCCCGCAGGAGGCCAGTGCAACAATGAGATCACCTCTGGGGAGTTAATGCAGGTCCTGAGGCAGGAGCAGGTGCAGACAGACACACCTGGTGGGCGCGGGCAGCCCTCGCTGAGGTGCCTTCGGTCAGCATTCAAGATCAAGAACCCAGAGGTGGAGAGGAATTCCATCCTCTCAGTGAAACAGTGGGATAGTCGGGGCGACTGTAGAGGAGGAATGTCACTTTGGGTGCCAGCACCCATGAGTGAAGGCTGCCCTGACTGAGCCTAGCTTGCTTGGGGCCTAGCTCACTCCTGCCGGGTAGTGGGTGACAGGACATGCTTTTCCGAATTAATTAGAGAAAACGTTGATTCTCCTGCTGCCCATGAAGGTGGAAAGTGAAGTGGGGAGACATGTGGGGAGTGAGCGAGGTTCCCTGTCTGGGGGTTCCAAATCTGCTGTTGGTTTCTTTCACCCAAACAGGTAGTTGGACATTCCCTGAGGAGTCTCAGATTGGAGAGGGTGAAGGCCAGACTGAGGGGCCCCTTTCCCCTCCTACCCCAGTGCACGAATTTTGTGCACTGGGCTACTAGTTATATATATATATATATATATATATATAATGCCTCATATATAAAGAAGTTAAGGATATATTTTTTACAGATAGACATATGTAGTAAGAAAATAACAAAGATGCAAAGAGCCATAAAAAAAAATTCACAGTAGTGGTTACTCTTGTAGTGAAGGATGAGGGCTGTAATTGTTGGGGTGAGGGGCACACAGAGACTTCCCAGGCATTGGGAAAGGTCCATTGCTTAAGCTGATGATGGGTCCAGGAATGTTTATTATTCTTCATTCATTATGTAAATTATAAAGTAGGCTCTTAATTTATCTCCTGTTATTCTAAGAATGTTACTTCCAACTACCATACATCTTCATGTTCAAATGGGGAGAATATAAATAACTGGTATACCATTAAATGACAGGGTTTCATAACTCCAAAGCTCACAATATTTCCACTAAGTAGTGTCCCTAAATTTCTAATATCAGGAAATGCCCAAATTTTTAATTTCAGGAAACCTCTGAAATTAGAATGCATGCAGAGATGTGACTAGGATTTTTTCTTTTAATTAAGAAAAGTGAAAAATTTAGAAGTTTCACAAGGAGGTTTAGAACGAAAATGGGGCTCAATGTTATCTGGTCAATGGAAGCCCAAGAGAAGTCAGATATTTTTCTCAAAGACAAACAGCAAAGAATCCACAGCTCTCTAGTGGCACAAAGACTAAAACCAAAATCTCTCGACTCCTAGTCTAGGATTTTTTAACAGACAAAAATAGACTAAACATATTTTAATAATATTGATCTTTTTTTTTTCTATTTCAGTTTTGTCTGCCTGGGTGGAGGATTTAACAATATAACATCAAACATTTTTTTCCCCTTCAGATAGTTCTAAAACAAAGTGAAATTGACAGATTAACCTGATCACACTAAAAGGACTAAAATATCCTGTTTTTCCCCCCAGGTTTTAATACAATGGGTCTTTCATAATTTTCAAGAGGTATGTGGAAATCGTAAAGAGTTATGCCGGCCTGTTAAGGAGGAATGTTTTTTCTTAGACAGATAAGGATCAGGTTAGTATTTGTGGTGCCAGAAATAAGATACAATTTCACTTCAAAACTTGAGCTATGTTGATCTACCTATCCTCATTACATGTGGCCATTTATAGCAGTCAGGTTCAGCAAGCTGATCTGCCGCAGTTACTTTCCTGCCATCTTAAAAATGCGCTCGCTCCTCGCAGTGCGCATGACATTCCGCAGCACCTCGCATGAACTGATTGCACTGAGAGCAACACAACTGTACCTGCTGGCACAATGCTGTATATTTTTCAAAGGAAGTAGGCAATCATAAGGCTTCTTTTATAAAGTCAGGTATTTGCAGTAAATGGTATTTGACCTAAGGTGAAAAGCCTATATTTAATTGGAAGGATGGAAACTCCTTTTTTCCCCTTTGCTATACTTCTATTTATTTTGTCACAGAGTTCATGGCAAAATGTTGTACTCTGAGCAGTACAAACACACGTTCCTTCGACCTCCTGCTTTTCTTGCTGCTAACTTTAACAATAATTATTCCAAGTTTTAAAAAGTTCCATGGTTGGCTCTTGACCAACGCTGACACTTCCTTTGGGAAATAATAAACATTGCAGTTGATGCATATAAATGTTCATTTTGTTGAAAACATTTATAAAATTTTTCATAAGACCAAACTTCTTACTTAAGTCCTTCAAATTATGTAAGTTCCATTTCTCCAAATTCAAAACGCAAAACTGGATTTTCAGATAAAGGCTTTCAATGTAAGTCAGTGTTTTGTCCATGTAATAAGATAGAAGTTATTGGATTGCATGCCATTCAACAATCTTACTAAACAGATCTGAAACCTGAAGCCTAGGGCAGGTATGAACTTTCTGGAAGACTTTGGCAAAGATAGACCACACCTGTTCCAGATCCTAGTAAAATAAATCACAGCTGTAGAAAGGACTGACCATTAGCAGTAAGAGAATATCCTTCAGTGCACTTTCGAAGTGAAAACCAAAATACTGTCTCCCTTCTGCATATCTTCAGTCATATACAAGTTGTCCTTTGTTGTTATGAAAGCTATTCTTAAATGTGACACATCATTTTATGCATTCTACATTTCTGTTTGTCTTACTAGTATTGACGAAAAACCCTTTAAAATATGCCAGTAATATTTAACATGCTTAGATATCCTGGAACCAACTGCCTTATAAACGTAAAGTACTATATTGTCATTTGGGATCCAGACTTGGCTAGTATAAATCTTTCACTCACCCTTTCAGTGTTTATGATGGCAGATTGAGGAATGCAATGCAGGATAAGAAATAAGTGGGGTATATTTTATTTTAGCAACGCCACCTATTGTATTTCATAGTGATCACCAGCAGGGTTAGACAGCTTGTTTTCCCTTTGACATTTCTTTATGAAAGATGGTGATAGAGGCTAGAAATAATTAATGAGCCATAAAACAGTTAATTTCACTCAAACCTTTCTCAGGGTAAAACATAAAACAGGGATCATTCTTAAAATAAACCACATTTTCCCACTCCAAAAAACAATTTTATTTTTTTAAAAAAAGACCAAATTGTTAGCATAAATCAGTCTATCACAGTAACCATTCAGTAGCTATGCCTCTAAAACACATCAAAGTTAATAAAGGCCAATTATAAAATAAAATAATTGCATGGCCCTTTTATTATATTCATGATGGAGCATTTACTTGATTACTATATGACCCTTTATTTTTAATAGGTCTGTTATTATAGCTGGTACATTAAAACATATATATAAATGTGATTGCATTACATGAGATGCTGAACAAGAAAGACTTTGCCTTATATCACATACCTAGATACTAAATCACACAAAAATAAATGTCAAATGCTAACACTATCAATAAGAAAAATCTAGAAAGTGAATATAGTGTATTTAACTAAAGAAAAAATCCTTTGTACCTACAGACAGTGATTAATAGGTATAATAGAAAAAAATGTATGGACAAGGTAGGCTAATTTTTTGAATGGTTCCTCATCATACAATTTTCTTTTACCCTTTGTATCCCTCATTCTGTTGGTTAGAGTGTCCTATTTCACTAAATAGGAAATATAATATAAATATGAAATGTAATATTCATAAAATCTAGGTATGTTGCTTTTGTTATTATTTATTATTTCTACTCTTAATTATTGTACATCATTATAAACTTTACTGCAAGGATTAGAAGCATTCTAAATTGAGTTATTTAAGCATTGTAGTTATTATAGAAACAGAAACTTCTTTTGGTTCATTGTCTTTGAAATGTCTTTGCTCTATTGATGTCTCCTAATTCTTTTTTTATTCTTCTTCTAATTCTTATTTCAAGTGCTCAGTCACAGGAATTTTATTAGCGGCATAATTTTCTCCTTTAAAACCAATTGGCTCATCCCCAAACCTAGAGTTCTTTATATAGCATATTGAAATGTTGGATAAAAGTCAGAATGCCAATATATTTATTGGCAAAATGACAATAACCTATTGTATTTTCATAGCACTTTTCATATTTTATAAGGAATTTAGTGTGATTTTGTTTGTGTGTTTTTAGAAATTCATTTTATAAGAGCCATTTAAAAAATATGTAGAAGTTTTAATTCTCAAAGCTTCCAAAATCATTGGGTCTTTATATATTTTTTCACCAGCCTAAGTATAATTACTGATTTACTCTTAGGAGTTACTCTACTGACTAAGCCAGATTATTGGCCCCATTTAAACCACAGACACTTCTGTTATACTTCCTGGTGACCTACATATTTAGGAAGATAATTGAAGACATATGAATTCGCTTTTGCCTGTATTTACCTAAAAGGTACTCTAAACTTATTTTCTTAAGAAAAGAATTAAATAAACAGTGGTACAGCATTGAGAAAGAGAGTCCTGGCCTTGACCTCAGTTTATACTGACAATTGGGGAAAATAAAGAATTTAACTAGTAACAGAAGTACAGTGTGATTGTTTCAAGAGTAAAAGTGCTGAATATTTTAGAAAGAGATGGTGGTGGTGGGTTGGGGGATGCCTAACCTCATGTAAACTTGTTTGAAAGGTCCACTAAAGAAATTACTTTTTTAAAGGTGTCATCTGAAGGGAGAATGCTGAGTAGAAGATAACCAGGCAAATAGGGAAAGAATGATAGAAATGGAATTATAGGTAGAGAGGAGACAATGCAGGGAAGCCCACATTAAATAGAGTTTGGCACATCTCACTGAGCCAGAAAGTCCAGTGTGTGTAGAGAGCAATCCAAGAAGAGACCAGTGAGATGCTGAACTTGAAAGACTTTGTAGCCCTGGCCGGTTTGGCTCAGTGGATAGAGCGTCAGCCTGCAGACTGAGGGGTCCCGGCTTCGATTCTGGTCAAGGGCATGTACCTTGGTTGTGGGCACATCCCCAGTAGGGGGTGTGTAGGAGGCAGCTGATCCATGTTTCTCTCTTATCAATGTTTCTAAGTCTCTATCCCTCTCCCTTCCCCTCTGTAAAAAATCAATAAAATATATTTAAAAATATATATATAGAAAGACTTTGTAAATTACATTAAAGGTAGCAGAAAATCACTGAAAAAGTTTAAGTATGTGTTTACTAAGATCCCTCTGTTTGCAGTGTAGGCAAAACAATTCAATGAGCAAATATTTTGATCATTCACCCTTGTCAGGATGAAATTTTGTGCATCTACTTCAATTAATTTTTTTATATTTATTTATAAACTAGAGGCCCAATGCACAAAGATTTGTGCAAGAATGGGCCTTCCTTCCCCCGACTGCCAGCACTGCCTTCGCTCCTTCCCAGAGCCACCTTTACGCCTTCCCACGCTGCCCAGATGCACAGAGCAGCTGGGGCAATAAAAAACACCTGTGTCATTGCCATGTCAACAATGCAAGCATCCCACCCCACCCAGGCCACTTGGCGCCTATATATGCAAATTAACCTGTCATCTTTGTTGGGTTAATTTGCATACTCACTCCTGATTGGCTGATGGGCGTCACAAAGGTATGGTCAATTTGCAACTTTCTCTTTTATTAGTGTAGATTATATAACTGTTTTATTGACCTATATCTCAAGATCCAATGTGCATTTAGCCTAAAGTTTATTAACAGTAATAATAATAGTAGTTTCAAATTTTATATTATTTCTTGTCCAATTTATTTAGATCATCATTGGTTTTTTTTTTACCTGGTAACTTATCTAAGAAAACACTAGGTTTAGAATTTTATGCTCTGATATTTTCTTTTGTTTATTTATATTATGACTATTAACCTCAATTCCAAGTTTTATTTTAGAAATATTTTTATATTTAACTTTCAATTTTTTGGAGTTTAAAATGTAGTAATATACATTATAAATTCACTTAAAAAGGCATGTTAATTGCCATACATTGAAGTATACTGAAAATGAATACGTTTAGGGCCAATATTAGCTGCTTCTTATTGAATTCCCAGTCTTGCCTCTGGATACCTTCAGTATCCTTTGTAACATACTAATAAATGACTTGGGGATTGATTATAAGTACCTATGTCAATTCCAGATATTAAATAATTCTAAAGCTTTATTTGTGTGAGTTTTTCAGATAAAAATAAAGAAGTTATAATATTTTCTTCTGGGGGCGAAATAAATTATTTTGGAGTGCCTGGTTCCCATTTTAAAGATAATCACAGTAGAGAATTGAATGAGGAGGAGCAATGCCCAAGGAAAGGAATCAGACAGAAGCTGCTGTCTACTACAAAAGGATCTATTGCTCAGTACTCTGGTGATGACAGAGGGATGAAAAGCAATGGGGAGGTTTACAAGATGAAATGGGCAGAAAACTAATCCTTAGAGAAGATCCCAGATTCCGTTTCCTTATCTTCATGATTTCATTACTTCCAGCAGAGGATCAAAACACATATTTTGCAGAGTTGTGCCTGTACCAATTGTAACATAATTGCTAGAAGGGATGTAAATGCAGATTTCTGTGTACTACTTTAGTTTTAGTGACATAGAAACTTTTAGGATATTGTACAAGAAGCTAAATTAAACACAACATCCCAGGAAAACTTAATGCAAGTTTAAGAGTTATTGATCTAAACAGAACTCGAAGTAAACTCTTGTAGAAACAATGTGGACTCACCCAGGATTGGAGTGTTACCCATCTATGCCTTCTAGAATAAGAGTTGTTTGATCAAGTTATTACCTAGTTATTTTGCCTACGGGTATGCTTATTCTGAAGTTCATTTTCAAACTCTAGAGAACCTGGGGAAGATTTGCCTTAGATAGACATTTTTTTTTTGTTTGTTTTGCACTCTGCTGAATAAATGGGTATCTTTTTTTGTTTTATTAAATGTATTAGGGTGATATGGTTAATAGTGTTAGGTTTCAAGTGTACATTTCTATGATACATGATCTGTATATTGCATTATGTGCCCACCACCCAAAGTCAAGTCATCTTCCAGCACCATGTATTTGGCCCTCCTTGACCCTTAACTACAGATAAGATAGACTTTCAGTAGCCAGGTAAATTCCCCAAAACAGGCAAAGTCTTACCATTTAGCTATTTATTATTATTATTACTTGATAATGAAAGTTGTGTAGAATTTTACGAAAGGCATGATTAATCAACTATAGATGTGTCAATAATGAAAACGAAATACTGACAGGATTGTTTTATAGAGCATGTTCAGTATATTACTACATTATAGGATTGTTTTATAGAGCATGTTCGTACATACACCTACAACTCTGTATATTACAATTAAAAATCATCATTGTTCAGATATATTTTCTACATTTTTTCCTAATTAAGGAGATTTTATGTTTGTCCTCTTTAGGTTTGAGTTTTCTAAATTACTGCAATGATAAAATATGTGCAGCAGTTAAAAATACAATACAAATAAAAGTAAAACCTTTGATTTTCCCTGGCACGCATGAACTTTACAAAGACAAACTTTAGTAATAAAATTTATTTGCACTTGCATTTGTCAATTGGATCCATAATTAGAGAGTTTAAGATAGTAAATCCTGGGTACAATGGTGCGGATTTCTGAAGAAGGCGAAAAGAGCTTAGACATACTTGAAAGTGTTGAGTGCAGCTCAACTTCACTTGATTTTCTTTGGAGAAGAGTTTGAATTGTTTTGGAATTAATCATGAACTATTTAGTTGCAAATTCTCAAAACACAGCCCATTGGAGGTCCTTTGAAAATTCAGAGCTAAATCTCCAAAGCCTTTAGCTCAATTTTACTCAGAGAATAATATCTGAGAACACAAATACCATTTTCTCAGGTTGGCCTCTCAACCCATTCTTGATGGGATTAAAAAGGTCACAGTAAAAGCAGGGGCTATAGAGTAATTGTCAACACTTTCAGTACCACTTACTGCCTGTGAAATTTTGTGCAAGTTAACTTAGTCTCTCTGTGTGCCTTAATATCACAATTGAAGATGGCTGTTGTGATTGTTGTATTCTTATTGTTTTTATCGTAATCATTGCTATGTTAAGTCTAACTCAACAGGAGAATTGTCAAATGTTGTGCAAATGGTCCAGAAAGGAGAAAGAGGTTGTAAAGGATGGTGGGGGCTGGGGCTGGAGGATTTCTCTCCAAAAAGGCTTCTTTCAGAAAGAGTCCCTGTGCTGTTGGGGTAGAGTGTGCTCATGGGCCAGCAGTGGAGAAACACAAAATGTGCCGTTTGTCTTAACAATAAGGAGGAAGGAAGGAAGAGAGAGGGAATTAGAAAGAGGACATGCATACTAGATACAAGTCAGTGCAGGGTATTTTTTCTTTATTTTTTTTTAAATCTTTATTGTTGAAAGTATTACACATCTCCCCTCCCCTCCCCCGTCTCCATTGACCCCTTCTAGCCTGTCCCCTCCCTCCCAGCCTCAGGCCTTCACCACCCTATTGTCTGTGTCCATGAGTTATGCATATATGCATACAAGTTCTTTGGTTGATCTCTTCCCTTCCACCCATCCACCCCCACCTTCCCTCGGAGATTCTATAGTCTGTTCCATGCTTCTGTGTCTTTGGATCTATTACCATTTGAGACAGCATGGAGGGACCTGCAGAGTATTATGCTAAGCAAAATAAGCCAGTCAGAGAAAGACAGGTATCACACGACCTCACTCCTCACTCATATGTGGAATCTAATGAACAAAATTAACTAGTGTAGGGTATTTTGAGGCAAGTTTTCCAGGAAGAACAGTCAGAGTCCAGCACTGATGGGTTTAAAAGATGTTCCTGTAAAACGTTAGTGTCTCATTTTCTACTTTGGCCTCATGACAGTCCTTGGTCAGATTTACTTGTTAAATCAATCCATCTACTGCTAACTATGAGTATACCTGTATATGTATTCAGTCTTCCTTACTAGTGTCTTATTTCAAAGGGAAAACTATTTCTTTCCAAATGTCATCTAACTTCCTTCTTTATATCTCCAACTATTTCTTCTGCATAGGGTTATTCCCTTCAGCCTACAACTATAGTTTTGTCTTTCTGTTTTTTCAAAACAACAAATTATTTTCTCTGCTTCATCTCTTCCCTTTCTCAAATGCACAAACACAGTTCTAGAACCAACCGTACAGGCTTCAAGCTCCACTCGGCCTCCTCCTCTCTCCCATGCCCATTGCATGCTGGCTGACTTTCCCACTCCCGTCTATTAACCTCACCTTCGACCTGCAAAACCCAAGGGTTCCTTTTCATATTTCATCCTGCGTGACTTCTGTACAACTTCTGACCCAGCTGGTTCTCTTCTTCCTGTGATTTAATCACATGCCCTCTTTCCACTTCTCTGTCTGTTTATCTCTCCCTGTTTCTTTCACTGGCATCTCTGCCTCTATGGGCTGCTGTTCTCCAGTGTCCCATCCTCTGTCCCCAAAGTATTACTTCAGATCACTGCTCTAGACTCTGCCATCTATCCTGAAGCATCGTTGCGTGTTCCCAATGTACACTTTCCAGCTAGTGCCCACCGGTCCTTCTCTGTACCCTTCTCCCAGCACCTGGGTTAAATCCTGCCCCTTTACAACATTCCACAATCCTAAGAATATGCAATATTTCCCCGTCACCCTTCTCTGCCTTTAATTATGTTCCCCTCCTGACTGAAATGTCCTTGCTTTTCCTCTTGGAGAACTCTTATTAACATTTTAAGGAAAACCTCTCTGGGGTGCTTAGTAGCAAGGCCTTTTCCCTGAGACAGAGAAAAGAAATGTAGTATCTTTTGTTCCCTGCACTTCCACAACCTCTTTCTTTTACGGCTAGTATAGCATTCATTATATTTTATTATAATTAATGACATAGCTGTATTTTCCTCTGCTAGAGTTTTAGTTCCTTGATAATAAGGGCTGCATTATATTCATCTTTTTATCCCTAGGAACTAAAATAGTGCCTAATATACAATGGATTTATTTTAAAAAGGCATTTGCTTGCATATTATATGTATGTTGGAAACAAGATAAGCATTCACTTCTGCATATTGTGACTTTTAGATGTAGGAGAAATAATAGAAAATACATTTTTAGAGTTAGTCTACTTTAGATGAATTTAATGCAATTTAAAGTCTATTTACTGAGTGGTAACATTTAATCAGTAACATGACATATTAGCTTTAAGAATATAAATTCGGGAAAGAAAAATAAAATTTGCTTCAGGAAAGAATATATTATAAGGATGCAGGTTAGATTTATAAACTATTTTTATATTTCAAATTTCATTAAATTACAAATTTCAGTAGATATCAGATTAAATGTAGTTCATTAGACTCCTAATATGACACTAATATCCATGTATCTGGATATTGCAATCACTCATACTTTCAAGACTGTCTTGTCTTTCAGAACAGTACAATACAATCTGTTTCCCATGCCATGCTTAGAGATACATATATTCTAAATTTTCCACCACTCACTCATGCTTCAAAACATTATCTGGTTTATATTCTTGTTACTGAAATGACTGGCATTGCTCTTCTTTTAATGAAATAAACAAACATACACAAGGTGCACAAGTCATAAGTGCATAGCCTGATGAAATATAAAATAAACACACATTCATAACCTGAACTTAGATTAAGAAATAGGACATGACCAGCACCGCAGAAACCGCTCTAGTGACCCTTCTTAACCACGGAGGTCTTTTTCTTTCCTAAAGATAACCACCACCGTGACTTCTCATGCCATAGTTTAGTTTTGAAATTCACATAATTTGAGTGAAAACCATGGAGATCTGCTACTTAACTCCCCCTGCAGAGATGACTCCTTGCCAGCGGCCAGGAGTGTGGTTAGCTGACAGCCTCTAGCTGGGAGCTTCTGCAGGGTCTGTCTCAGCTTTTGAGCCAGAGCCACACTATTTTTGGTGATGCCCCAGTCAATGACTCAGTCAGGTGACAGTAACTTAAGGACATGCTCATCTTAGAGCAGCCCACAGGCATTACCAAACAAGCTGCTGGCAAGAGGGCCTATCCATTTCTACCCAAAGCAGATGGCACTAATTGCCAGTCTTTGCTCCAGAATTCCCCACGGGGCTGGCAGCAACTGTCAGATTTGCATCATGCTCTGACAATGCCATTTGCTCAATTTTGTTACTCCCTTTTTCCCTTTCCCAGGTGAATAAACTTTTTGCTGTGACACAGAATCTATTTTTTGTCTTTCTTATATATGTACTCGAGGCCTGATGCACGAAATTTGTGCAAGGAGCTTGGCCCCTGATGCCTCTGCCTTGACGCCCACCTGCCATGGCGGCCGCCTCAGCCCTCGCAGCCCTGGCTTCGTCCAGAAGGTCGTCTGGAAGGATGTCTGGTCTAATTAGCATTTTGTGCTTTTATTATTATAGATATATTTATTATTATATTAATTTTTTCACTTTAGACTATTGTGAATAAAGATGCTATGAACATATGTGCAAGATTTTTGTGGACATATGTTTTCAGTTCTTTGGGCAAATTTATGTTTATGAATGGAATTGTTGGGTCTAACAGATATCTAATAAACAATATATGAGAGTTTCAATGGCTTCATGGCCTTACCAATAGTTTGTGCTACCAGTCTTCTAAATATTTGTTCTTGACTGTATGAAGGGATATCTTATAGTGGTTTTAATTTGAATTTCCCTAATTCCCAATAATGTTCAGCACCTTTTATATGCTTATTTTTTTTCATTCTTCTCTTTTCTGTTCATATATTTTGTCAATTTTTATAATATTGTTTGACTTTTATTTTTAACTTGATGTGGTTTATATATTCAGGGCACAAGTCCTTTGTCAAATACATGCATTGTTAATATTTCACCAGTCTATCTTGCCTATTAATTTTCTAATGATATTGTTTAATGTACAGAAGTTTAAATTTTGATGAAGTCCTATTTATCATTGTTTCTTTTATCGTTAGTATTTTTGTGTGTTCTATCTAAGAAATCTGTGTCAACCCAGGGTCATAAAGATATTCTCCTAGTTATTTCCTAGCAGTTTTGTAACATTAGCTCTTATGTTTAGGTATGGCATTTATCTCAATTAATATTTTGTGCATGGAATATGGTAGGCCTCAACTATTTTAGCCAAAATTTTAAGAAAATTATGGTTTTCTGAACTCCTTAAAATATTAAATAAAAATCGTTTCTAATTGATATAAGGGGTAAAATTGAGTGGCGGTAGAGAGAGCATTCAACAGAATCATTTTTTGGTAATATCCATATGCCTTCAAAGAGAGAGACCTACATAGATACACCTTCACACTCACTCACATGTACACATATTGAAAAAGAACAAATAAGTTAATTGGGGATAAGACAAAATGTAGTCAGATCTCATGTAAACTGACTGAAGAAATGAGTACAATGCTGAGAACTGAAAGGGACATGGAAAAGACAAGGAAAGAATGAAAAAATTATGCTGGTTCAATAAGGGGTTCAAATAAACTGAGAGAAAAGACAGATAAAGGGCATTGATGATATCACAATTTAAGATATAGTATTGAGTTTCAGGACTTTATTTACTTTCTAGCTAAACATATAATATCAGGGTTCCAAGTGAGTAAAGTCATCTTCAATTTGGGATTTAGAAATACATAACTGTCTGAAAGTTATTTTGATGGAAATTTTTTAAAGATTAATTTAAAATCAGTCCCTACTCATTTTGGAATTGTGCTTTAAAAAATTTCCAACTTTTCACATAAAAGTAGTTTATTTATTTTCAGATTAGAGCACTGAAAAAAAGCTTAAAGGTCTATCTTCTCACCTTTCTACTCAAGAATTCCCCTCTGGAGATCAAAGAAAAAAACAATGCATTTCCTGCCTTTGATGAAAAACATGCTATTGCTTTGTCATCATGTAGACAAAGAACATTAGATCAAAATAATTGGGAACAAATCCCCCTGGATAACTGCTTTTGCAAAACTGATATACTCTGCCTTTGATGAGAGAGACAGAGGGAGAGATAAATCAAGTAAATTGTGTGAAATATTGCCGTGATTAATCATGGTTGCTAAAAATTCTATATATTTAGAGCAAGCATTTGCAAGAATGTTTTTTATATTTTACAGATACAGAATGAACATATTTCAAATCTTTAAAATGAATCATATATACATACATTCTCTCCTCAAAACTGAAAAAGGATACCATATGATCACGTTATATGCAAATTTATATTATCTTTATTCATCTTAGAAATCTAATCAATGTCTTTTTTTTTAATGGAACATTATCTAACAGTTTAAGTAAGGACACAATGTAATGGTAACATTGTTACATAGTGTGTAGCAGGTGGGTCGCTGGGTTCAAACACTTTTCTCTTTCTTTGGGTATATGTATAACAAAGCTGGGGAAAAAAACAAGTTAAAAAATCAGAGCTGCTAAGGTGGCTGGGCTAGCTAGCTTGTTAGTAACCTTTGCTATTTAATTTATTACTCTTCAAAGTAAATATATATATAAGCTTCAGGGACTAGAAAGAAAGTAAGAATATAGTGTTGGAGGGAGAACAATAACGTTGGTATGTTAAAACAACTTTTTTTTTTAATTTGAAGGAAAACCACTCTATAGTTTTCTACATGTAGGGATATCATTTGCAATTTGTTATATATTTTTTATCTGCTGCTTTTTTCTACAAGGAGATCAATTTTTTAAAATACTAATTCTGTTTTTAAAAATATAAAGGCATAATCTGAGAAGAAAAAGCTGTCATTGCAAAAAAGATGTGGGGATTTAGGTGCAAGGAATTAGCAAGACAAATACGGTGAAGTGGAGTAATTAGAGTAAGCTGATAATTGAAGGCTGCTGAGGCCTAAGAGGGGACAGAAGAGCAGGCTGGTAATGGGAGTGACCTCTGCAGCCACTCTGTGCAGCAAATAAAGGAAGGGCTTACACCAGAGCTGAAAGTCAGTTACTGGTCCCAAAAGAATATTCATGTAAGCAGCATTTGGAACCTTAACCTTTGTAAGTTACAGGTACAAAAGCAAAATGATTTTTAAAAATCAAGTTACAGGCAAATATTTTGTAAAAATTTTGGCATCCGTCACAAATTTCTGCAAAATATATTCCTTAAGATGTATTTTCTAGTTTATAGTTTTATTAATATTTGAATGTAAGCATCACTAGTATTTATCACACTGTGTTAGAGAATATTAGAATGATACTCTCTCAAATGCTTACATTAGGTTTCACTGGTCAGCAGGGATATGGACTCAGATAGTTGTTCATTTCGCAGGACTAGGGCATAGAGGGACAGGGCCAGACTTGCAGATCCAAACTTGTTAAATGTTGGCATGCCCTAAGAGAAATTTGTGGTACTCTTGGAGACATTAACTAAAGAAGGTTGAAATATTTATGGCATAAGCAAGATAACTTATTGTCAGTTTCATTTAATTGTTCAACAAATATTTACTGAGTACCAGAGAGTGGTCAAGACTTTGGAGGTGCAGCAGTGACAGAAGTGACAAAGCCCTCTGCTCTCAGGAAGCTCCTTTTCTACAAACTAAGTACTGGATTAGAACTGGATGCGGAACTCCAGAGAACAGGGAGATCGGGCAGAACAACAGGAGCTACGTAAGGTTTTGGAGGAGAAAGAAGGTGGCATTAAACAAGGAACTTCAAAAAGAAGAGCATGCCCTCTCCAGTTTGGCTCAGTGAATAGAGCTTTGGCCTGCAGACTGAAGGGTCCCGGGTTCCATGCTGGTCAAGGGCAGGTACCTCGGTTAAAGGCTCGATCCCCGGCCATGATGGGATGCAACCGATCTATGTGTCTCTTTCAAATCAATGTTTCTTTCTCTCTTTGCTTTTGTACCTATAACTTACAAAGGTCCAGGTTCCAAATGCTATTTACATGCACATCTCTCCATCTCCCTTTCACTCTCTCTAAAAATCAGTGGAAAAATATCCTTGGGTGAGGATTAAGCAAAAGAAAAAAAGCAATAGGTGAGATGGTCAAGAAGTAGTGCAGTTTGAGGGTGCGTGAACAGATAGTCATGTAAGAAAGGGAGGTAGATAGTGCAGTGCCTGGGAATTCCAGAAAGTGACCACACCGATGCAAAATCACTGGTAGCATTTCAGTATTAATTTTACACAATTATAAAATACTAGTATTGATATTATTCAAAACAATTTAAATTAATGACATGGAAAATAACAGTGATACAAAATATTAAATGTTATTTAAAATATCCTATGTAATAAAAGGGTAATATGCAAATTGACCCTAATGGCAGAACTACTGGAAATGACAGGTTGCTATGACATGCACTGACCACCAGGGGTAGACTAAATGCAGGAGCTGCCCCCTGGTAGTCAGTGCACTCCTGCTCCCACAATGTGAGCTCTGCTCAGCTACAAGGCTGGCTGACAACTGAGCACAGCGGTGGTGGCGGGAACCTCTCCCACCTCCTCAGCAGCACTAAGGATGTCCAACTGACGGATATCCCCCAAGGACTCCTGGGCTGCAAGAGGGATGTCTGACTGCCAGCTTAGGCCTGATCCCCCCGGGGAGTGTGCCTAAGCCGGCAGGTGGACATCCCCCAAGGAGTCCTGGACTGCGATAGGGCACAGGTCAGGCTGAGGGACCCCCCAAGTGCATGAATTTCGTGCACTGGACCTCTAGTATTGCTCCATCCACTGAGCCAAACCAGTCAGGGCTGAACATTTTTTTAAAGAATAAAAAATATTAATATTTAGTATCATAATGAGAGGGATCATGGTAGAAGTTGAAGAGATGGACAAAACAGATCATGTAGGTTCTTTAGATCATAGTAAAGGATTTAGGAAGGGGATTGAGGGACTGAGTGTAAGAGGTAAAGGGATTAACAAGTACCGCATAGGGAATATAGTCACTAATATTGTGACAACTATGTATGGTGCCAGGTGGTACTGGATATATCAAGGGGAACATTTTGTAAAACATATGATTGTTTAATCCCTATGCTGTATACCTGAAACTGCTACAAAATGACATTGAAAATAAATTATAATTGAAAAATAAATATTTAAAAATAAATATAAAAATAAAATTATCTCACCATCATATATATATTCCACGTTCACATGGCTGACCACTCTCTACCACCCTCTGCCAAAAAAAAAAGAAAAGAGTACAGAAACTGTGAATAGTCATTTCTCCAAAGAAGACATGCAGATGGCCAACAGGTACACTAAAAGATGTTTTATATTATTAATCATCAGGGAAATGCAAGTCAAAATCACAATAACATATCAGCACACTCCTGCTAGAATGGCTATTATAAAAAAAGACTAGAGGTTCGGTGCAGGAATTCACGCATGGGTGGGGTCCGGTCAGCCCACCCCAATCAGGCAGATCGGGCCGGAGCTGGCTGGGGGGAAGGGCCACTGGCAGTTGGCTGGCTCCAAACTCCCGGTTGAACTGCCGGTCAAGAGGACAATTTGCATATTAGGCTTTTATTATATAGGATAAGGAATAACAAGTATTGAGAAGAATATGAAGAAAAAGGGAACTTTTATGTACTGTTGTTGGCAATCTAAATTGGTGCAGACACCATAGAAAACTCTATGAAAGTTTCTCACAAAAATGAGAAATAGAACTACTATATGATCCAGCATTTCCAATTCTGGGTATATATCTGAAGAAAACAAAACACTAACTTGAAAAGATACATACACCCCCATGGTTATTGCAGCAATATTTACAATAGTCAGAATATGGAAAAAAACCTGTTTCCACTAATGGATGAATGCAGAATT
>NW_005354999.1:67508-116130 GCF_000412655.1 Myotis brandtii
TTCCAGAGGATGGGCGGTGGGAGAAATAGGTGAACTGTGTTTTTTTTTCCTTTTCCTTTTTTGCTCATTTATTTTAGTTTAAACATTTTTAAAAATGTAGACTTTTCTGACACCATTATTTCACTTTTTCTCTTTGACTGCTTAGAGGTTTTTATGACTTTAGGGGATGCAACATAAAGGCAGATCAGATCTCAAGCAGATCGGTTAATGAAAGTATGTCAAGGCAAGTTGCATGCTCTAAAATTCACCCCTCAAACCCACCCTTTCCCTTGAGAAATCTCTTGCCTACAGAATTTTGTACTCTCCAGCTATTGACTAAATTGATGATTTAATTTTCATTCCCTCTTTTCCCTGTGGATGTCAGTCAAAGGGAACTGATTTTTTTAAATGTAATTGTTGCTTTAGTAAAATAACCTGAGCATTAATAAGCTGTCTATAATTTAGCAGGCAGAATTATCTTCCTATTTTTTATATTTAATGCTACAATTTTTCAATAATATAAAGATGTGTAGCTGTGGTTTTGGTTCTCTGCCCAATGGTTATATTCTCCATCTTATTTTACTTGCCTGTATCTCCCCTTAATTTTCCATATCTATTTTCTCATTAATACAACATAATGTCTACTCACCTTGCAGACATACTGTGAAGTGTCATTGATTTTTCTGTTTCTAAAACACTTTCAGTATCTTGAAGAGAGATTGTGTTTGCATACAGCTTGTTTTTCCTACATGTGTCTTTTTACAAAGTTCAACCTGATAAATTGGCCTCTTGAATCTGTGCAAATTACCAATATGTTTGTTAAAATGTTGAAGAAAATTTGCAGTGACTATTACTCAGAGAGGAACTATATAGAAAGACCCACTGGCTTTTATATGTGTGTTGGTATAGAAACAGCTAATGGTTATAAAATGAGTGTTTAGACGATAAAAATAGAAAATTAAATTTCAACTAATTTGGTATACTGAGAATTTAATTTTAAAATATTCATCTCTTTTTATATGGTTTTTACTTTATCGCTCTCATTCCTCCCACTACGCTAATGTAAAAATCTATTAACAGGCAGAACGTAAATTAGATAAAAGTTTCTTTGCTTATCTGATAATCATTCTTACTTCTCGGGTTTATTACTTTTTTCTGGGTATAATAACACAGGTTTTATCAGATGCAATGTGATATAATTTTTTAAAAGAACAATTGTATTTGCAAATAAGCATGCAAGCATTCTTGCATATGGTAGTTCTTTGAAATTGAAAGTTAACTCTTTAGGATATGTAAGGTTGATTGTAGGTTTACATACAGAAAACACGATAATGTTCTATATAATTACTAAAAGAAAAAGAAGGCAGCCACAAAGGTAGAAGTCAAGAGTAATGTACTACATTATTTTCAGGACAGTGTGCCAATACGTCATTTACAAGGCAGTCAAGCTATGTGGTCCTATGTTAATTAATAGTCAATTCTCTTGACCCTGGATAGAAACTCAGTTGGTCAGAGCATCAGCCCAATAAGCTGAGGTTGTGGGTTGGATCTCAGGTCAGGGCATATACAAGAAGCAATCAATGAATGCATAAATAAGTGGAAAACAAATCTGTATTTCTCTCTCTCTCTCTCTCTCTCTCTCTCTCTCTCTCTCTCTCCCCCCTCTCTCTGTAAAATCAATTTTAAAAAGTCATTTCATATAATCAGGGACATAGAAAGGGAATGGACTGACTATTCTTGGCGGGGAAAGGGGTGTGGGGGATGCGGGAAGAGATTGGACAATAATTGTGCACCTATGGATGAGGACAGTAGGTGGGGAGTGAGGGTGGAGGGAGGGGTGGGAACTGGGTGGAGGGGAATTATGGTGGGAAAAAAGAGGAACCAATGTAATAATCTGAACAATAAAGATTTAATTTAAAAAAAGTCATTTCTCTAACAAACTATTTCCATATAACTACAAGGAAAATGGAATCAAGTTGACAACATTAAACTCAAGCAAGACAAAGAGAGAGAAATAGCCTAGTAATAAACAGGTATTGGAGCAATATGGAGAAATGACTACTGAGAGATTTCCAGGCATTGAAGCCATTGCACAAATAAATATACAGATAAAAAATGAGATTAGGGGCAATAACAGATGACAAATTATATGTATTTTATTATTAACTATTCAACAATGACTGTTTTTTACCCTCTCTATCTCATCATTTTAACCAGCAGAGGCATTTTATTTCTGTCTCCACTGGGAAGGATAAATGTTTATTACTACAAGGAAGGATTTTCACTTTTGCTGTATTTTTAGCTCTGATCACTGCCAATGGCACCATAAAACTGTCATGAAAAATCCAGATATATAATACCTTTGGTATCATGCCCTCTTGCTTTCCACTAAGGAAAAAGCCACTATCACTAATCTCTCTCCCCCCCCCCCCCCCTCTCTCTCTCTCTCTCTCTCTCTCTCTCTCACACACACACACACACACACACACACACACACATCATGGTAATCTTTGAAGTTTCTGAATAGAGATGAATGGATTGCAACTATGGCTTATTTGTGACAATCTAGGTTATACCTGTTGTCCTAGAATATTAAAGACTAGCTCATCCTTTCACAAACAGAATTATTCTACTATGGGCAGTAAAATGATATAACCATACTACTGATAGGTGCAAAGGGGATTAATACCTGGCCCAATAAAATTAAAAATGTTTAGAACTAATTCTTTCAGAGATTATAGAATACGAGAATTAGTTGGATGATAAAATAAAGTAAGTACTGTTTTCTAATTTACTAGCATGGCCTCTCAAATTAATTGGAATAATACATTTTGATTTAATTACATATGTATATAAACTCTAAATAATTGCTTATGTCAGGTCATAAAACAAGCTACCACAGATTATGAAACTACTGTTGTGTGCAAATTCTAAAATTTCCCATGTTTTATATTCATGAACACTCATACCTGAGAAATTCATTTTATTTCTGTGTTAGCTTTTCAAGGATGTATAGATTTATATTTTCTTGTCATCTAAATAACTCCAAGTTCAGGAATGATAAACATGTTTTTGGTAAAAGAGATTTTTAATATTTGTATTTTAAATCCACAATTGCTATTGACTTTTAGCCCATAAAATTATTTAATTTGTTGTATACTTGAGGATGTAGAGAGTGTATAGGTCTTGTTTACCATTTCATGTTTTGTCCATAAAATAGTGTCTGACACAGAGATGCACATTAAATGTTATTTAAATGAAGATTGGAGGAAAGAGTATCCAAGATCATATTCCCATTAACCCTGAGGCAGGGACATTAAACTTTATCCTCCCAGAATAGCACTTTGAGTAAGCCCACAGGTTCTGGGTAATGTCAACCTGGTTTAGAATCCTGGCTGTCTCACTTCCTGGAGGTGTAGCTTTTGGCAAATTAGCCTATCTACGTTGTTATTTTCCTACCTTTAAAGCAGAGTTGTTGGAAGGATCATGGACTGAAATTCATGTTAAAAGCTAAGCATTGTGTCTGACACATTGAAAATTTACAATGGTGCCTGTCTTCTTCTAAAGCTTACTTTATCCTCAGATTTGGTTCTAGTGGGAGTATCTCACATCCTCCCTAAGAAATAGCTGAGTTTTTTTTTTAATTTCTATTTTAAAACTATAATTAATATGCAATTATTATATTAGTTCAGGTGTACAACCCTGTGATCAGACATTTATATAACTTACAAAGTGATCACCTTGATAAATCTAGTACCCATCTGACACCACATATAGATATTACAATACTAGTGGCCCAGTGCATGAAATTCGTGCATGGGGGAGAGGGGGGGGTTCTCTTGGCCCAGCTGCACCCTCTCCAATCGGGGACCCCTTGGGGGATGTCTGACAGCCAGTTTAGGCTCGATCACCCACAGGGATTGGGCCTAAACCGGAGGTCGGATATCCCTCTCACAATCTGGGACTACTGGCTTCTAACCGCTCACCTATCTGCTGCCTAATCACCCCTAACTTCTCTGCCTGCCTGCCTGATCGCCCCTAACTTCTCTGCCTGCCTGCCTGATCACCCCTAACTGCCCTCCCTTGCTGGCCTGATCTCGCCCCCAACTTCCCTCCCCTTCCGGCTTGATCTTGCCCCTAATTGCTTTTCCCTGCCAGCCTGATTGCCCCTAACTGCCTCTGCCTTGGCCCCCACCACCGCAGCTTTGTCTGGAAGGAAGTCGGACATCCAGAAGATGGCCAGTCGACTCGGTCTAATTAGCATATTACCCTTTTATTAGTATAGATTACTGACTGTATTTTCTATGATGTACTTTACCTCCCCATGATTATTCTGTAATTGCCAATTTGTACTTCTCAATCCCGTCACCTTTTTCACCTACCCACAACCCCCCTCCCATTTGGAAACTGTTAAAATGTTCTCTGTATCTATGAGTCTGTTTCTATTCTGCTGAGTTGGTCTTCTTCCTCTTGATTTCCAAGGGTTGAACTAAGTGTCAGGAGCTTTCCAGAAGTAGATTTGCCATATTTAGCAATAAAAATGAAGGACACTGAGTTAAATTTGAATTTTAGATAAACAGCAAGTATTTTTTGGTTTAAGTATGTTCTGTATTTTTATCTGATAACCTATCCTAAACACTATTCATACATGCTATAGAATCCTTTAGTTGTGTCCGCTGTGAAGACTTGGACAAATGATGGATTAGGGTAGGAGAACTAAACTTGGGAGAGAAAAGTGTGGTTGTTTATTTAACCTGATATAGTGTTATGTAAATATAAGTAATGTTTCATTTAACTATTAGCATATGACCACAATGATAAATTGATTTGAAATAGCCAAATATTATGAAATAGAATGAAAATGTAAACCATTACTAAGGAAACTTGGAAGAATCAAAAAGAAATTAATGTTCTTATAACAATATACTAATGGCCAAAGAATAAGCTTGTTCTTTTAAATTCCTATAGAAGACCTAACTATATGTCTAAGCAAGACTTAAGGATTTCTTCAAAATTGAAGGAGTGGTAAAGACCCCTCGATAAATAAAACCTGAGGGAGTTTGTCAACACCAGACCTGCATTACAAGCAATGCTACATAAATTCCTTCAAATTGAAATGAAAATATGATAAACAGCAACATGAAATCACTGCAAAGGTAAATATATAGACAAATACAAAATACTATACAATTGAAGTTATTATCAGTTTAAATTAGTTTTTGTAACTATAAGGTGTATAATATAAGCCTTTTGATAACCACAAAGAAAGTACTTATAGAAGATGTACTAATGAATCAGAGCATGTGACTGTGAAAAAGAAGACAGCAAGAGAGGGAAAGAGGAACAGAAGAACTAAAAAAAAAGATTAACAGAAAATAATAAAATGGCATTAGTAAGTTCATTAACATCAAAAACTACTCTAAGTTTAAATGGATTAAGCTCCCCAGTATAGACATAAAGTGGCTGCATGGATTTTAAAATATCCAATTACATGTTCTCTATAAGAAACTCACTTTAGATTTAAAGACACACATTGACTATAAGTGAAATAAAAAGAACAGTAAAAGGTATTTCATGGTAACCAGAAGAGAACAAGGGTGGACATACATATATCAGACAAAATAGACTTTAAATAAAAAATGGTCATAAGGGACCCAAAAAATCATTATAGAACAGTAAAAATGTCAATTTACTAAAGAAACAAGGCAATGGTGCTTATTCGTCCATGCTTATCACTTCTATCCCATGTAGTACTGGAAGTCCTAACTAGAGCAATTAGGCAAAATAATATTAACAATAATAATAATAATAATAATAATAATAAAATAATTAACAAAAAGCCTCCAAATCAGAAAAGGAATAGCAAATAACCTTATCTGCAAATGACCTTTGCAGATGACCTTATCTGCAAATCCTGTGTAGAAAAACCTAAAAATTCCATTTAAAACAAATAAACAAACAAGCAAAAACAAAATTGTTAGAACTATTAAATTAATTCGGCAAAGTTGCAGGATACAAAGTCAATATACAAGAGTCAGTTGCATTTTATAACCAAGCAATCTGGAAAGAATATTAAGAAAAAAATCCCATTTACAAGAGTATCAAAAAGAATAAAATACTTAGAAATAACTTATTCAAGGAGCTAAAAGAGTTGTACAAGGAAAACTGCAAAACATTGCTGAAAACAATGAAAGATGATACAACTAAATGGAAAGATATCTTGTGTTCATGAATTAGAAGTCTTAATATTGTTAAACTGTATGACCACAAACAAGATACAGTAAAATCCCTATTAAAATCTATTTTACAGGCAAAAAAATCCTAAAGTTCATATGATACAAATGATGCTGAATAGACAAAAAAATATTTTGAAAAATAAACAAAGTTGGAGGCCTTACACTTCCTCACTTCAAAACGTATTACAAAGTAAGGTAAAAACCAAAAACAAAAACAGTATGTTACTGGCATCAAGACAGATATATAGACCAATGGAACAGACTAAAGAGCTCATAAAAACACACACACATGCATATATGTCCAGTGATCTTTAACAAGAGTGTCAAAAATACATAATGGGGAAAAGATAGTCTTTACAACAAATGGGGTTGAAAAACTGGACATTAATATGTTAAAAAATGAAATTAGACTTTCATACCATGCACAAAAATCAACTCCAAATGAATTAAAGACTTAAACACAAAGAACGGAAACTGTAAATCTCCTCCAAGAAAACATAAGGGAAAATTTTCGTGATATTAGTCTTGATAAGATTTCTTGAGTATTATGCTAAAAGCACAGTCAGCTAAAGCAAAAATTGATAAGTTGAACCATATCAAATTAACAAGCTTTGACCCAGCAAAGAAAAACAGAGTGAAAAGGTAGCCTA
The DNA here is from genome assembly GCF_000412655.1 of Myotis brandtii. Lineage (NCBI taxonomy): Eukaryota > Metazoa > Chordata > Mammalia > Chiroptera > Vespertilionidae > Myotis > Myotis brandtii. The sequence continues at coordinate 74,374 of NW_005354999.1, forward strand.
TAGAATGGGATAGAACATCCACAACCATGTATAGGATAAGGGGTTAATATCCCAAATATCCCATACCCCAGCAGTTAAAAAATAGCCAATAACCTGATTAAAAACTGAAGAAATGGCTTGAATAGACATTTCTCCAAAGGAAACATAACTGGCCAACATGTATTTGAAAGGATGCTCAACATTGCTAGTCATCAGATAAATGCAAATCAAAACCGCAGTGAGCTATCACCTCACCACTGTTAAAATAGTCGTTATAAAAAAACAAAACAAAACAAAAAAAACAACAACTAGAGGCTGGATTTGTGCACATGGAAAGTAAATTAATTGGAAGGTGGCTGGCAGGATGGGACTGGGCAAGACAGGCCAGACATGCCCTGGAGCCAACCTCTCGTGGTCCCTCCCCAGCTGGCCGCACCTGGGTTGGTGACGGGGTTCAAGGGCATCTACAGAGTGAGTGGGTTCCCTCCAGCAGGTGGGATCCCTCGGCCTGGCCTATGGGGATCGGGCCGAAACCGGCAGTTTTACGTCCCCTGAGGGGTCCCAGAGTGCAAAAGGGCACTCTGCAAAGTTGCTGTCACTAGGCAGCTCCTGCGTTGAGCGTCTGCCCGCTGGTGGTCAGTGCGTGTCATAGCTACTGGCTGGTCGGCTGGTTGCTTAGCCTTTTTTTATATATAGATACCAAGCATTGGCAAGATGTTGGAGAACTTGGAATCCTATGCACTCTTGGTTACTATAGAAAACATTGTCAAGTTTCTTTTAAAAAAACCCCACCTAAAACTAAAGATACAAATACTGTATAATTTAACAATCCCATTTCTGGGTATTTATTCAAAATAATAGAAAATAGGATCTTGAAGAGATATTTTCAGTCCTATGGTTATTACAACATTATTTGCTTTGTCATGAAGTGGAAACAACCTAAGTGCCAGGTGAATGGATAAGAAATGTGGCATATATATATGAAAATTCATCCTTAAAAAAACAAGAATATAATATTGCTACTATATGAGTGAAACTTGTAGCCATTACATGAAATAAACCACTCACAGAAGGAAAAATACTCCTGATTCCACCATGAGATGTATTTAAATCAGTCCACCTCAGAAGCAGAAGGTAGAATGGTGGTTAACGGGGCAAGGGAGGGAGTTCCTCTTATATGAGTATAAAGTTTCAGTCATGCAACATGATACAGCCCTACAGACCTTCTGTACAACATTGCACCTGTAGTGAATAATGCTCTACACTAAAAAATTTAAGAGGGTTGATCACATGTTATATTTTGCCTTTTCTTTTTTTACCATAAAAATGACTTAAGGCCCTAACCGGTTTGGCTTAGTGGATGGAGCGTCAGCCTGGGACTGAAGGGTCCCAAGTTCAATTCCAGTCAAGGACATGTACCTTGGTTGTGGGCACATCCCCAGTATGGGGTGTGCAGGAGGCAGCTGATCGATGTTTCTCTCTCATCAATGTTTCTAGCTCTCTATCCCTCTTCCTTCCTCTCTGTAAAAAATCAATAAAATATATATTTTTTTAAAAAATGAGTTAAGGACAGCAAATGAGAATAGATTAGCTTTCTCCTCATATTTGGATCTGATTCCTCTTTTGCACAAAAGTAAAAATGTCCTATAAGGATTCAAGTGTGTTTCACATGTAATACTGGTTGATTGAGTCTGAATGCTGTACAGAAACTGTTTACATTGAATAATCAAATATGCATAACTGCAGTACTTATGACAATATAAAATGAATTGGCTGCTAATATAAACACATTAGTCACACTCTAGGGTTGCAGCTATTCTTAGTATTGAACACAGCTATAAAGAATGACATAGTTAAAATCTTATTATCTGAAGACTGAAGTACATTCACAATGACTCAAAACCCATTTTATGGGCTTTATAGTCTGGTCATATAATATGATAACAATGGATGGTTTATTCTCTAGTTTAATTTTAATCAGCCTTTGCAACTTGGTTGGCAAAAATGAGCACAAATAGATACTGTGTAATCAAAATTTTACTAATAGAACATTTAACAGCAATTAATCTTATTTAGAAAATAATAAGGCAGCATAAAAATGCGTACCAAGCTGTTTCAGACTTCACTTTGAAAATGAGAATCCTAATAAGTCAGCAATTTAATGCATATTCCTAAGCATACAGACAGCCAGTATTTCACCATATTCCAAGAATATGAGGGCAAACTCACAAGCTGGAGTGACAACAGTCATAGTCTCTGTTTCCAGGAACCATTTCTTGCATGAGAAGATAGTTATCTATATGGCAAAACCAAAATGCTTTTGAAGAAAAACAAAGGAGTATGAACATTGGCATTATAATTAAGATATAAAAATATAGATCTGGAGGCCTTGAATCTATCTATAATTATTCTTAGAACTGACCTAGCAACACATGAGTAGGTTTTTCTTCTTTTTCTTTTTTTTAATCTTAAAAGAGGAGGCAAGAGGAGAAGGAAGGGAAGGTACAAGTGGGATGAGATTTTTATGCAGAAAATTGAAAAAGAGGGAGTTACTTCAGTGAACAACATTTATATGCAAAGATTATTTCCATTTTGAATTGCATGACAGAGCATTAATGAAGTGATTAAAACACAAAAACAACAAACTAAGGAAATTCTCAGTAATTGTGAAAAACAGCATCAGATTAGAACATGACAGTAGGCCTGAATTTCAACACTTCCCTCTATGTGACCTTGGGCATATTAGGTAACTTTTCTAAATTTGAGTTCTTTCATCCACAAAATGGGATAATAATAATATTGACTCATTGGATTATTGTGATCATCATATGTGATAATACATGTGAAACATAGATTAGAGGCTCAATTCTATTATCTTAGGTTTCAAACTCAAAAGTAAACATGAATATTAATACTTGACCTTCCTACCCACAGCCTAGTTAGCAGTATTAATGGAATTATTTATGTATATACTCTATCTTTCTGCAAGATTAGGTACTGTTATTGCAATTTTATAAAAGTTGAATAGTTGTGAAAATACAATGGGATAGACAGTGGAGTGGGAACAATAGGATATTTTAAATCTTCAAAAAATTTTCTTGTGACTGCTTACCCACTTTATTTTAGAGCTAAACAAAACCAAAGCTTGTTCCTCAATTAATTACTGGACTGTAGGGTATGGACAAAGGTAGCAATGAAAATGGACCTTTCCAATTCTAATAGAAGCCTTTCTGTCTGTTTTTCTTTTGAATTTTTATCTAAACTTTGGAGCAATACAGGTCCCTTCTTCAGATACAATCCGTTTACTAGCCCATAGACTGAGGCAATTAAGACTGAAGCTATATCAGACTTCTAGAATGGTTAAAATCCCTCTCCCCCATACTTGCTCTCTGTGCCACTTCTAGTCTTGGAGGCAAAATCATACATAGAAATGTTACTTTGCTTTCTGTTTCACAAATGAAAAAATTTCAAAGTCTTAACACTTCATCTATTCATCATCTGTCTTATACCAGGCTGTATATCTATCTATCTTGCTTTCTACAAAAATAAATCCCCTTGATCTACTTTTGTTCAATTAAAAATATATAATCAGAGTGTAGACCTCCTATGGGTCTACACTTTGCATTACATGCTGCAGATAACATTGTTGGATGCTATATGGAGTCCTTGACTATAAAGAGTTTACAATATACTGGATAAGTGATACAGCCAAATATAATAATGTAAGTACAGGAGGTAACAGGAACATAGAGAAACAAAACCCAGCCTAAATTTAGGAATAAAAGAGTAGTCATTTAAATATTAGAAGAAGTAGTTTCTGAGCCAGTAATTGAAGAATGAGTCAGCATGACTCAGATAAGAAGCAGTGTGGTATGTGCTTGAGGGACACTAGAGTTTGTCGTAGGAAGAGTTCCAGGCCAAGGAAATAGCATGCTTGGAGTCCCAGGGTTGAGAGAACATGATGTATTCAAGGAACTGAAAGAACTAGTTTAGCTGGATCAGAGAAGAGCAAAGGGGAAGAAAAAATAAAGACACAACATAAGGCTGAGGAGGACAAGTATCAGATCATGAAGGATCTTGTATGCAGTGTAAAAGAATTGGGCTTTTATTATACAATAATACAAACAAGGGGCATGGGCTTTGTAAGTTTCTATTTACTGGAATAAAATGGTCAGACCTGTGTTTTAGAATCTTCTGGCTAAGAAAAAATAAAGACACAACATAAGGCTAAGGGTAAGTATCAGATCATTAAGGATCTTGTATGCAGTGTAAAAGAATTGGGATTTTATTATACAATCATACAAACAAGGGGCATGGACTTTGTAAGTTTCTATTTACTGTAATAAAATGGTCAGACCTGTGTTTTAGAATCTTCTGGCAGTAGAATCAACGGTGGTGGATCACAATTGAGGCAGGAAGACCTGTGAAGAGTAAATAATGGTGATTTAGCTGGGCTAAATTAGTACCCTAGGAAAGAGGTGGTGGTATGTGGAGAACAAGGCAAGTGTGAGAGACAGAGAAAAAAATCAACTGGAATTTTTAAAGTATTGACCTGGTAGATCAGAAAAGGGAGAACTTAAATTCTAGTATGACCTATGTATAGCACAATGTTTTATGGATAATGTTATTAGCATTCCATCAATGCTTTTTCTTATTCTGAAAAGTTTGCCAATGCAGGCAGATATAATTGAAAGCTCTAATTTATCCTGACATTTTTGCATTAGCTCTGATACATTCACCAAAAGTTTATTGAGAGCTTACCAGGTGGATAAAGTCAGAATGATTGAGATTTCTTTCTCACAAGGCTAATGGATTTCTGGGAGACAGTGACAAGTCAGTTAGCAATAGGGCTGCATAAGAGCTACAAAGGAAGCTCATGGAATTTTAGAAGGGCACTTGAGCATGTAGGAGAATCTCATCCCAGCTACCTCACAGAATTGCCATTTACTGTCAAACACATCTCCTGGAACTGGAATAGGAATTGGCTGCCTCTTCCATCTCCATCTCTCCACTGTCAGCTATACACACTCTTGTTTGTGCTTCTTTCAGTGCATCTGGACCACTATCCACTCTATTTTCAAATAAGGGTCTTTTTTATTCCTGCTTCTTTAAAACTTTGGCTTATTATGGCCCATCAACATCTTTCTGGCCCTTCTTCAAACATGATATACCACTTGAACTAGCTTTGCTAATGACATCACCTCTCTGTATTTCTTATACTTAAACTGTAAAAAAGAGTCTGATAATCCCATTTGAATGTTTTTGCATTGGGAACATTGAAGATTCTTGCAATTCCTATGTTTTTGTTGTTGTTGTTGGAGCCTCTGCCCACTTCTGGTCTAATTATATGACTGGGCAGGAAAAAAAACCATTATGGCCACACATTTCAGAATTTCACCACAAATTACAACTTGGGCTGTTTGGGGGAGATGCAGATGGAGGTATGTGCATAGCAGCTTTCTCAGGGTCAGCTTATTCAATATATGACACATTGAATTGCAGCAGAGCAGTGGAGCATCCGATATAAAGTGCATGTATGTAGGGGGTGGGTGTGTGTGGAGGAGAGGAGTCTGGCAGGAAAAATGTCCCAGAGTAGATGGTATTTATGTTGATTCTTAACAAAAAAAGGGGGGGTGTAGAATGGGAAAGAAAGGATGTACCCTTGTTAGTGGTAATTGCAATTACAAAGGGATGCGAGAAGCAAGGCACCTTCAAGAAGCAGCAAAGTCAAAATAACTGATTATTCTTCATTTCACTCAGCTAAGACAATGTAAACAGTTGTCTGTAACTGTTTTTCAAAAAGGCGCCTGTGACTCTCCAGGGAATGGATCAGTAGTTGTAATGGAGCCATGGAGACAGCAAAAGCTATAAACTCCTTTTCTTTGTTTTCAAATAGAGAGAAAATAGCAAAGATATAGCATTTTCCATTTTGTATTTAGTTTTCTAGGATGGCCATAACAAAGTACCACCACCTGGGTGGCTTAAAATAATTAGACACTTATTCTCACATTTCTGGAGGCTAGAAGTAAGGTATTGGCAAGAATGGTTGCTTCTGGAAGCTCTAAGGGAGAAACTGTCCCATGCTTCTCTCCTAGCCCTTGGTGGTGACCAGAAATGCTTGAAAATCCTTGACTGGGGCTGCATCACTGCAATCTCTGCTGCACGTGGTCTTTTATAAGGACACAAGTTACGGGCACAAGTCAACCTGTGAAAAGCAGTGCTTCTCAAATGGAGTCTGTGACTCTCCAGGGAGTGACTCAGTTGGTGCACTGGTTCCATGGAAACCACCAAGTTGTAACCTCCTTTTCTTTGTTTTCAAGTTAAATGAGTACAGCATGCTTTTTTTTCTTGAATAATTGTTGATTTCCTCTGAAGTTAGGACATGTTTTTATTTTGAAGGCTGCAATTGAATTTAAAATAACAAGCTGGCCTGATGATATGTCTATGTGGACTACCCTATTTTATTGAAAACAGCTATACCAACCAGGTCATTCATATGAGAAACATGAATGAGACCATGAGAACAACATAATTGTACTGTGTCAAATGGAAGAGAACAGTTGTAAACATAGAATGTGGATTAGCTGTGTATTGCCTTGAACTTCCAGCCCTCTGACATACTGCTGACAGAGAGGCTACGAATGGAAGACAAACCGCAGAGCGTGCAGCTATAAGAAGAGAGGTAGCTCAAGTCCAGAAATTTTCTCCAATGAAAACAAAGGCACTCCAAGAAATATAAGTTTGAGAAGCACAGCCACAGAAGTCACAGACCTCATGAGTAATTTCTGAAAAAAATATATTTTTTAGCCTAGAATAAGGGGATTTGAAGGGAAGCCCAGGGCCTAGCCTCATCTGAATTTCCAGGAAGTTTACACCATCTGAGCAGTAGATCTGTGGTATTATGGGTTTCCCCTATGAGGGCTGCTCACGGAGCAAGTCTCAATATAAACACCAAGTTAAATGACAGTAATCCTTGTTGACATGCAAAGTGTGCCAATCTGACATCTGGCACTCAGTAGCACAAAATAAATTTTCATATATTTGAAGGGGATTAATCTGTGTTTCCAGTTCATAAAGATGTTTTTCATAGATATTTTGGCTCTTAGAAAAAGATTTGCTGCAAAAACGTAAGCAACCAACTTCTTATAGAAAATGCCTCAGTTGAAGGGCAGATAAAGACTTTCCCAGACAAGCTAAAGGAGTTCATCATCACCAAACCAGTATTATATGAAATGTTAAAGGGTCTTCTTTAAGAAGAAAAAAGATTTAAAATATGAACAATAAAATGGCAATAAATACATACCTATCAACAACTGAATCTAAAAAAAATGAACAAGCAGAAGAGACTCATAGATACAGAAAACATGTTGATGGTTGCCAGACAGAAGAGGATTGGGAGGGAGTGGGGAGGAGGATGGTGAAAAAAGCAAAGGGATTAAGAAATACAAATTGGCCCAGCTGTGTGGCTCAGTGGTTGAGCATTAACCTATGAGCCAGGAGGTCATGGTCCATTTCCAGTCAGGGCACATGCCTGGGTTTTGGGCTTGATCCCCAGTAGAGGGCATGCAGGAGGCAGCTGATCACTGATGCTCTCTTGTCATTGATGTTTCTATCTCTCTCCCTCTCCCTTCCTCTCTGAAGTCAATAAAAATATATTTTAAAAAATACAAATGGGCCCTAACGGGTTTGGCTCAGTGGATAGAGCGTCGGCCTGCGGATTCAAGGGTCCCAGGTTCAATTCCGGTCAAGGGCATGTACCTTGGTTGCGGGCACATACCCAGTAGGGAGTGTGCAGGAGGCAGCTGATCAATGTTTCTCTCTTATCGATGTTTCTAACTCTCTATCCCTCTCCCTTCCTTTCTGTAAAAAAATCAATAAAATATATTTAAAAAAATACAAATGGGCTGTACAGAATAGTCATGAGGATGTAAGGTACAGCATAGGGAATATAGTCAATAATATTCTAATAACTATGCATGGTGTCAGATGGTTGTGAGATTTATCGGGATGATCACTTAGTAGCTTATATAATGTCCAATCACTGGGTGTACACCAGAAACTTATATAATAATGTATGTCAACTGTAATTGAAAACTAAAACAAATGATTTAAAAAGAGAAGACTGAAGACAAAGTCACCAAGAGGGGGAGCTGAAATACTGAAGGTATTTGTGTGTGTGTGTGTGTGTGTGTGTGTTCGCGCGCGTTTCTGGAATAGAGCTGAGCTGACTGGTTCACAGCTTCACAGCTAAGCTGTATCACAATTAGGCTGTTTGTATTGAATGAAATTTCCTTCTCCACCTTAATAAAGAAAATGCCTCTCCCAAATAGAAGAGATAATGACAATTTATTTTTAAACATAGTATATAAAATATTTTTATAATAGCATTTAAATACAGACTTTTATTGAACAACCCTTAGTCTCATCAATTGCACATTAATGAGGTTGTAGTTGGATAGATGAGCTTAATTTTGGAAAGTAAAATGGGGGTTAGAGGAGAAGCTTCTCATGTCCAACTCCCTCTTTGACATTCTCAGTTTGACTGTCAAGATTTCCATGAATGAGCCCTAGCCTAACCATTAATTTATTTCATTAATTTATTTATTCCACTAGATTCAATGTAATTAAATTCATTTTAACCAAGAGGTATTGAGTGTCTACAATTATCAAGGCTTAATTCTCTTTGGTATTACTTTCTATTATTTATTCCCACTTGAAATATTTTTCAAATGGACCATTTGTTTTGTCTTTATTACAAGACCATCCTTAAAATATACTTACTTGCATCTCTACTTCTCCAAATCTATCATATTTGTTAATGCTCAGATTAACTACAACAGCCTCTGTGAAGACTGATTTGATGATCAGTCCAAAGTAAGTTCTTTAATCCTATACTCTAATAGCACCTTGCTTGAGACTGTCTTATCTTTCTTGATACCATTTGAGTTATACCATATTATTTGTAGTCATCTTTTCTTCCTTTCTGTATCTTCTTTAAGCGAATGTCTTGTGCATTTACATAACTAAATAATTTGTGTTTTACGATTATAAATTAAGAATGTGGCAAGGTCTTTGAAATTCAAATGCACAGTGAAAATGTTTATCTACATTGAATAGAAAATTCTTGTGCTACAGACCATCTGGTGAGAAGTAGGCAGATTCAAAAGCATTTTACTTTTATTTTTCTATGTATGAATTCAAAAATTTCTGGTATATTTTACATGTAACCTTGGCAGCAAACTTTCCCTTATTTATTTTAAAGAGTAACTTACATAGAAAAAATTCTTTATGATTATTTATCTATTAAAAGATAAATATACTTTCACTGAATTTAAAATTGCCTTATTAAGTTTCTATATCCTCTTTCATAAATCTTTGCCATGGGAACAGTGTTTCAGACATTTTGTCTTACCCTAAATGTCACACCTGCTATCATGCTATATATAATAACATCACATACACACACACACACACACACACACACACACACACACGATACAGACATTTTTAGTTTTTATGAAGATCAAAGTGAACATATCACAATGTGAATACACCATTTCTTTATACTGGTGGCTAATATTTGGAAAATAATTGGGGAAAACTAAGACACACATGGTTTTAAAATATTACTGAAGGTAATTTACAATCTGAATTATTTTTGTTTTACTAAAATGTTATTTTCAAGTGCTCAGCACATCGCCACATAGCTCTGTTATTTTGAAGTCCTTTGTGAACATCACTTGTCTTTTAGATTTATTCAAGTAAATAATTGCCTCTTCAAGTAATGTCAGTTCTATTAAGAACCTTCACTCTTCCTTGAATTCCTAGGTTAGCCTTTGTACCTTTCTCACTCATACAATGAGATGATGGAATCCATCCCTTCACCCTTATACTGACATATAATTATGCTCTTAATCCTTTTCATAAAGACATTGACTTAGCTGTTTATTTTCCTTTCAGAAAAAGGGCATATCATCATCACCAGGTAAAAAGCATAGAAGAAATAGACAAAGATTAGATGTAAAGAATTCTGACTAGTGGCATTTGTGTTGAAATATGAGTTCTCACCATTCAGAGGAATCAGCAAGGATTAATATCTACAGGACCTTTTCTTTGAAATCAATTATGTGACCAACAGTACAGATTCATATCCTCAACCAGGGTCAGCAGATCAGTTACCCTTCAAAATTCTACCTCTTCCCTGATGTGTGCCCTGGGGAAAATATTATGGAATGTGAGTACTTCAACTTTTCCACTGCAGGGTTGGTAGGGTCATAAATATTTTAGAGAAGACTCTATATGGAAATTAACTCAAAATTAATTATTTCTTCTATAAGTGTCCTTCTCAGTAAAGTTTATTTCATTGTCCAATACATTTCTCCACATAAAAAACATAATATGAACACTGTCTGAGATGGGAACTTTATGATAGGAAGACTCTATTAGATTGAAGAAGTTTTTAGCATGGTAGGATGTAAAATGGAGTCAAAGAGCATACTAAATCAAAACTTGATAAGCATCACAACAATATTCAAAGAAATTCTTATAAATTCAATGGCTTACTTCTGAGTGGGAGGATCATGGACTATCATGAGCAAGGACATGGAAGTAGGGCAATGGATGACCTTGAGGCTTGAGGATATATTGTTGCCAATTACAGACATGACAAGTGAGACAGAATATTTGATTGAAGATATCCTTTTAGGTATTCTTTTAGACCTGTTAGCTTTGATTTGCTCATGGAACATCTAGGGAGATTTCTCTAGCATGCAGTTACAAAAGCAAAGCTGAAACTCAAGAAATAGGTTAAGGGGAAATATAGCAATATGATGATGGAGTACACTGACATATTGGTTGAAGCTTTAAAGACCATTGGCTTATGAAAGATGCCAGTATTAAGATAGGAAGGAAGATAGTATACAGGTTGCTAAGGAAATCGAGAGCAGTAAGCAAATAGACAAGAAAACCAAAAACTTGGGAATGTTTATATTGAAGATAAGGGGAAGAATCAGAGTTAGGATGAAAGCCATGAGATTACAGTATGATGAAAGTCAACAAAAGGTATGGAAAACATATAGAAAGAAAAGGGCTTATGAATTCCATCAGTTGGAGAATTAAGATGAGGAAGCAACTCTTGGTTATATTTTTGATACCAGATTTACTGGACTACAGGGGGGGGAAATGGTTGTATGCGGCTATGGGATAAGTGCAGAAACAAGTATACACTATCACTCAAGAAAAATAAGGAAGGGCACAAAAAGAAAGGATAACATTCTGTCATATTTGCTCATTTTGTTCACAGAGCAGACAAGGTTTTAATTAAAATCAATTAGAATTTTCTCCCAGGCTTCAGGCACCTAAGAGAATCATGGACATCTTTAGAAGTTTGGCGAAATATTTGTTAAAAGCTGAGACTATGGCTTTATGAAGTTGGTTTGTCCTCTCTGCAACCTGAAAGCAGCTTCCTTCACTCTTTGAAGCTCTTGCATCAGGCTCCCTGCCAGGTGCGACACAGACTTCATTCCTAGTGCGGAGATCCTCTTTCTTTGTGTTTGTGCTGCAGGGCATGTTTCAAAATTGATAGATCAAGTTCTTGGTTCAGCCAGTCTTTAAAAAACGGGCAATTTATAAATGAGCTGTTTCAGTTCTGAGAAAAAAGTATTTGTTGGATCATTACTTATGGAATGTTCTGGTCTTCAATACTCTACATATTTTGTACAGTTCCTGGAACCTGAATTATTAAACTAGATTTTATAGAGGAGGAAAGAGAATTAGCAATGTGGTAATTTTTTTTTTTTGCTTCTGTTTACCTAGTCTGTCAAAGAAAGTATTGGGGACCTTTAAAAAATATACTTTTGGGAAAAAAGTGCAATTCAAAATCTATGCTGTAAATATGCATCATATAAATTCTGACAATTCTCCATTGTGTGTGACTTGAGAGGAAAAAGGCCATGATAGAAAATATTCTATGCTTTTGCTTTTCATTGTAAGAGAAAGAAGGTTTTAGGGAAATGTTTAAATGGTCACAGTTTAAAACTCAAGGAAAATAACATGATCCTTTAAAATAACTGTAAACAATATTTTGTTTGAAATACTTTCTGGAATAGGGAAGTTGGTAAAAATTCTCGATTTTTTTTTTTTTGCTTTATAATTAACTAGGGGCCTGATGCACAAAATTCGTGCAAGGGGCTCAGCCCCCGAAGCCGCGGCAGCTTGCCTCGGCCCTCACAGCCCCGGCTTGGTCTGGAAGGTCGTCTGGAAGGACATCTGGAAGGTCTAATTAACATATCACACTTTTATTATTATAGATGAAAGAAGGTGGAAACACCTTGGGAGGAAATAGGTGAGTCAAAGGCTAAATCCTACTAAGGTTTATTAACTCTTTTGAATTTTAGAAAACGAGGATAGCTCTAAAACTCTGATTGCTTTGCCTAATACAACTGCTATGAGAACTGAAGATTTGGCTCAATCAAAAATCAATATGTTCTCTTTTTTTTTTCTGTACAGGTTTGCTTTTATTTCCATTGAGAACCTGCCACAGCCTGGACGCGACACCAGGCGCTGGGTGCCCCCGCACAGGGACACAGGGTGCACTGCTTCCAGCTGCTGTCCAGGCCCCTGACAGAGTCCCCACAGGAGGCCGAGGGGATCGTCACCTGGTGGTGCAGCAGGAGGCCCAGCTGCAGCTCCCACGGGAGTCTCAGTGACAAGCACGCGGTGACTCAGAAACCACAGGAAAGGCTGGAAGCAGTGCCTCGGGGTAAAGGCACAGCTCTGGAGACGGCTCCTGGGGCGAGGTCAGAGCAGGAAGCACAGGGACGCAGGCACCACGCAGGCTGCAGGGACGCCTGGCCCCATGGTCCCATTTTTTCAAATATATTTTATTATAATATTGTCAATAATTGTAAAAATCTAAATTTAATTTAATATAGGAACATGATCTCTAACATAGGGTTAACTCATGGAGCTTCAAGAATTATTTTTATAATAGATCCTATAGTATTATTCAGAGTATTCATTTTTGCTTTACATGTTAAAACAATGTTATTGTTGCAGTTGAGTTGCTGTCACTTTTGAGCAGTGACCTTTCAGGATTCAGTTGTGAGGTGTAGTCTCATCATATTGTGTATGATGTAAGGCAGGGTCTTGACAATATAAAGATGAATTATTCAATTCCAAATGTTTTTAAGGAAAACCAAAACTTTTATTTAAATATACCAAAATTTGCCCAACTGGTGTGGCTCAGTGGTTGAGTGTCAACCCATGAACCAGGAGGTCATGGTTAGATTTCCCATTAGGGCACATGCCTGGGTTGTGGGCTCCATCCCCAGTATGGGTGTGCAGGAGGCAGCCGATCATTGATTCTCTCTCATCATTGATGTTTCTATATATCTCTCTCACTCTCCCTTCCTCTCTGAAATCAATAAAAATATATTTAAAAATAAATAAATAAACCAAATTTTAGGAATCATCTACAAACTCCACCACTAATTGCTCTCCTTATTCCCATTAGTTCTGTTATTATTATCTAATATAATTATTTTCTACATTTTTAACCACTTTTAATTTCCAGAATTTTTGAACTGAGACATGCTGTTTTCATTCTAATCACTGCAAATTTAGTTGTGAATATTATTTTGGAAATTCATCTAAGATAAGTTATAAGTTTTTAAGATTCTAAATAAATTCTGATCCCACACAGCTAGGATTTTCTTGGCAGCAAGTATACCATAAGGCTTATAAAAGAAAGTAAATTAAAACAGAAAAAGTACATTTGCATATGTTTTTTTATTTTTTATTTCTCTCCTGGTAACATCGGAAAACTATAAGGGGCAGCCCATTTCTAGTACATTTAGAAAGAGATGTTTTTCTCACCCTTAAACTTTCTTTTTTATGCACAACATCTTCATATATATACATATATATATGTATATATATATGTGTGTGTGTGTGTATATATATATACTTTTTCATAGAATCTCTTAATTCCTTTTGTTCATTAGATTTCTTCCTTTCTTCTCAACCATTTTTATGTGATTTAAACTTACTAAGAAAGTTTTATAGCTAAATATATCAGTTTTGTTACCTAAAGTTTATGAAACTATTTAAATTTCTACATTGCTTAAATTTCAGATTTGGATATCACAGTTCGAGTGAATAAAGGAAATATTTGTAAATTCAACAAATATTTACTGAATAAATATTGAGTTCAAAGTCCTTTGTCTAATGCCACAGGTGGGAATAGAAAAATAGCCACTCAAGAAGATTATAATGTATGTAGTTGGGGCATTGTATCTGAAATACAAGTCAGAATTAGCTGTCATTATGTAGGGCTTTAGGATGGCTGAGAGGATTAGAAAAGACAAATCTGAAGGAGGTGAAATTTGAACTGGTATTCTTTAGAGATAAGTAGAATTGATGTTATGTCTGTGAGGAAGAAAGGGGTAGCAGGGATTCCTAGGAATGGGTGAAGCATGAGTAATGTCTCAAAAAAAGGAAAATTATGGGGACACAATTGTAGCTGAGCATAACTGGATTATTAGAGATTTATTTGAGATCAGTGGGATATAGAGGCCACCTTGTAGAGGACTTTAATATCTGATTGCATGTATTGAAATAGGTAATTGTGTGCACTTAAGAAGAGACCCAATAACTTAAATAATAATAACAGAGCAACAATTAGACACTGGCATTTTCAATTGATTAGAGCAGCAGAAAGGCCTGTAGGCATGAAAGCAATTTATAAGGATTTGCAATAAACACTGTAGTTAAAGAGGAATTGAAAGGCATTACAGACATATATTCTATAGGCTTTTTCAATTGTGTGAATATGACCCAAAATGTCATTGATGATCAAAGGTTTAATCCATTTGGTTAATGAGCAATAGAGGCATCTGTGAAAGAGATAGAGAGGTCAGAAGGAGGAGTTACCCCACTGAGAGACTAGTGCAGCATTCTTTGGTTATGTTACCATTGTGGTTTCAGTGGAGGCATCCAACTGACAACATCTAACACTTGCTTGTAACCACAGGGCTTCAGCTAGGGAGAGAGGACATTTGGGCTGAAGATATGGATGAGGGGGTGAATCATTTTCATAGACAGAATTGCTACAGATCATGATAATAGATAAGGAAGCTGAGAGATAGAGTACAGAAGATAAACACATGCATACTGAGAAAAGTAACCTCAAGTAATATGTTAAAATGGGAGTTGGGAGAAAGACAGTGGAGTTACAGAGCAATTTAAAAAGAAATGTCAAAATTTCAAGTACAAGATATGTAATAAAAAATAAAATTCTGAGCATAATTAATACAGACATTTAGTGGATTCAGTCTAGAAATTTAATTTTATTCACAAAAATAGTAAATATTTCATGATTAAGAAAGTTGGCGACTTAAATTTCACCAGTTTACAAAGTCAGAGAATATTAGAATTGAAGAGAAACTTGAGTGCCCAGTCTCCTAGCTAGTAATTGAGTCTTTCTATAATGTTTCAACAAGTGGCTGGAGAAATTCCTCTAATACCTGAGGTTTTCCTCCATAGGGTGAATACCTCTGCTGGGTAAAGTAATTTATTTCATTGGAGTGGCAGAGCTACATTTGCTTAAAAAAATCCTTCCTTTTGCCCAGTTAGTGTTACTCAGTGGTTGAGCATCAACTATGAACCTGAAGGTTTTGGTTCAATTCCCAGTTAGGGTACATACCTAGGTTGTGGGCTCAATCCCTAGTGTGGGGCATGCAGGAGGCAGCTGATCAATTATTCTTGCTCATCATTGATGTTTCTATCTCTCTCTCCTTCTCCCTTCCTCTATAAAATCAATAAAAAATATATTTTTAAATCTTCTATAAAATCAATAAAATATATTTTTAAATCCTCCCTTTTATTGAACCAAAATTTTGCATAAGTTTCCTACCATGTAAAAATTTCAATTATGACTTCAGGAACAATTAAGTGTAAATCTAGCCTATCTTTCATTTAACAACTGTTAGTATGTCTGAAGACAGCTATATTGTGTCATTGAAGTCTTCTGTTCCCCAGGTTAAATAGTTTCTTTCTGTGAATCTATTTATTAAATCCTCCCTTTTATTGAACCTAAATTTTGCATAAGTTTCCCACCATGTAATAATTTCAATTATGACCTCAGAAACAATTAAGTGTAAATCTAGCCCATCTTTCATTTAACAACTGTTAGTATGTCTGCAGACAGCTATATTGTGTCATTGAAGTCTTCTGTTGCCCAGGTTAAATAGTTTCTTTCTGTGAATCTATTTATTTTATAACATGGTCCCAGTTATCTCAGCATACCAGCCATGCCCCTGTGTATACTCTCCTGCTTGCAAGGTTCCTTTCAAATGGAAGTTTCTAGTATTTGATGAAAAATCCCAAGTGTGGTTTGACCCAAGCAAAGTTTTACTTGGTACTTCTCTGGAGACTGCTACAGATGTAGCACTGTCTTCTTGGAAAGTATATTAAATGGAAGAGCATTGAACTTTCAATCAACTTAAACACAGACAGTTATGCAATGCCTCTTCCTTCTAATACTTATGAGATTAAATTGTTGACTTGAAATGCAAAGCATATCTATTAAAAACTATTTTCATAAATTTAGCCAATTGTACCAGACTGTTCAATACTTTTGTTCCATTTCTGACAACTAATGAAAGGCTCATTAAACTTTGGCCTAAGGGCAAAATCCAGCTCACTGCCTGTTCTGTAAATAACATTTTGTTGTAACACAACCATGTTCAGTATTTTATGCTTCATTGTCTATCCCTGTTTTACTGTAAGTGGAACTCAGCAAAATTGAATACTTTTAACAAAGAATGTGTGGTCCACTTAATGTAAAATATTTAGTATCTTGTCATTTATAGAAAAAACTTTGCTAATCCTGAACCAGTATATCAGTTGTCCATGTCCTCTCCTGCAGATTCTGTGAAAATGCATTTATGTCCTCATGCAGGCTAATGATTAAGTAGTTGGAGAGAGTAGGTCATTAGAGGCAAAAATCCAGTGAATACATAATCATTTTTATTAACTTATTTAACCTGATGTGCTCCCAAGTAATTAAACTATCATCCAGCCCACATTTTTTGCTTCATGATGAAATGCCTTGCTGAAATTCAGATATACTCTCCCTGCTACACTCCTAGGCATACCAGTCCGGTGACACCCCGAAACTGGATGGAAATGGAGTAATTGAAATGACTTCTTAGTGAGCCATGCTTGTTCTTAGAACTCATCATTTTTCTTTCTAAGTACCTGGACCAGCTCATCTTCTCCCAATTGTATTTCTCAGAAGACTAATCTTGTAGGACCTTAAATAAAGGGTCCAGAGTAATATAATTTTATAAAATACTACTTGCTATATACTTTCTTTGGAGTCCTAATACACATTAGCATGTTAAAAGATGAGATGTTCTATAGTAAATGTATCTGCCCAACAGGAGTCAATGCTTTCCTTCCTCATGTTATCTAACCACAACACTCTCTTTTCTTCTGATAATGTTATTTTCTAGAAACTTTAGAAAAAATGATAAATTCCCTTGAGGAATAATGTAAACTAAGTTAGCCTCAGATGATGAGAAACTATTCCCTGAGGGCAGGAAAAGTGGATGGAAAATAAGCAGGAATTGTTTGGAGTACGAATATATCTCAAAACTTTAAAAAATAGTAACATAGTTTTATTTTAAGGATGAATGTTTATTTTGCTCTGTTTTACTTAAATTTACTGGGCTAAAGTGGCATTTTTTTTTTTTGCACTGTGGTAAGAGTGAATTATATCTTCATTTTTGTAAGAGCAGTCAGTTATCATAGAAATAGCCATAGGCATAAAAGAAAGGAACAAAACACATTAGAAATATGGAAACCTTCCATGAGGACTAGGGTTATTTCTTACTGATTTGTAGTAGGTAGTCATTAAATTGTTGTTGAATGAATTAGCAAATGAATAAAAGAATACATTTTAGAATATTTTTTGTCCTACTCTCTTTCCCATGCTCCCGGTAAGCAAAAAAAAAAAAAAAAAAAATTCCATTTTTTTTTGTATCAAGACATATACACGAAAACCAGGTATCCCAAATTACAAGATGAAAGAAATGTGAGTTTACCCATTCTATAAAACAAAATTTTAAAATTTCACATTTGATTATAGCAAAACAGTTACCTTAAGTATTACTACATTCATAGCCTTTGGAGGCAGAGCTTGAAGGTCAATAACCATTGGGCAATACGATTTCTTAGTTTAAAATTTAAAAATGTACATAAATTTGGAATATAAAATTCAGTTACATAAAAGTGCAAATATCTTAGATAAGAACCTGCAGATTTCCCTCTAAAACTGCTTGGGGACATGTTCTTTTAGTACTTCATTTTTAAATATTTGAGGAAACTGTTCAAAAATGAATATTTAAACATGATGATTAAAAATATTTATCAATCATCATTATACCTTTTAGGTAACCACTGACATAGAAAAACCCATTGATAATTTATTTCAATCACAAATATAGTCTAAAATAAAACCCTAAGTAGTATTAACAGGACCTGTGAATTTTCCACCAATAGGCATTTTCATTTTTTATTTGAGCTGTTTCAGATGTTTCAAAATATCTCTTACATTTACTATTACTTTAAAATTATGGTAGTTATTAGATTCCTCCTTGTATCTCATTCTTCAATGTATTAACAAATGTATACATATTATAATATCACATTTTTTCAATGTGTTTTGATAACTGTATCTTAATACACTTGAATTCTTTTACCCTCCTCTTCACTGTATGCATTATCCTGATAAGGAGAGCATAATATACACAGAAGTTTGTGGCGCAAAAAAAGTTAGGAACTCCATTAAATGTGAGTTGGTAAGCCTTTCCTTTGATGTTTTTGCTCCCTAGCAGGCCTCACTTGAACCTGTTGATGAACTCAGAAATGTTAAGTCCCAAATACAATTTGTTAATTGAAAATGAAGCACTGTCACTTTGTTGTTAGCCTATCACTCTGTTGTTCAACTCTCTGTTTTTGTTGAAGTTCCGGTGTCCTCAGGAATCACACTTCAAGGAGCAAATAGCATAGTCATGTAATTCAAAGAATCGTAGGATGGCTCTCAAATATAAGTAGACACAGAAGGAAAACATGAAGTATTTAAAAGATTCATTGTTCAGTTTCCTTGGCAATGGCCCCCCCTAAGAAAACTGTCTCTCATTTTATGGTAATCTTTCTCTCCATTTTGTGTCTTTTTGAAAAAAAAAATATTTTTATTGATTTCAGAGAAGAAGGGGGAGGGAGAGAGATAGAAACATCAATGATGAGAGAAAATCATTGATCAGGTACCTCCTGCATGCCCCACAGTGGGCATCCAGCCCACAACCCAGGCATATGCCCAGACCGAAATCAAACTGTGACCTCCTGGTTCATAGACCCATGCTCAACCACTGAGGCACGCCGGCAGGGCTCCACTTTCTATCTTTTATCTCACTTTATTCTCCTTATTTCATTTGGATATTATCGTGTTCCTGATGTTTATTTTATTTTATGATTTAGGCCTTCAAATTAAGTTAGATGTGTGCTTCTAATGGCAGCTATTACATTTTTTTAAGTCTTTATTGTTGAAAGTATTACATATATCCCTTTTTTCCCCCCATTGACCTCTTCTAGCCCACCTCCCATCTACCACCCCAGGCCTTCACCACACTATTGTCTATGTCCATTGGTTATGCGTATATGCATACAAGTTCTTTGGTGCAGCTATTCCATTTTAAAGAATATATTTCTCTCCCATTCACCACAGAAGATATTTGGCCTTCTCACCCCACATCACTCCAATTCCCACTGCTGATGATTAAGTCAATCAAGATTCTGTGTCAGACAATTTTACTAGGAGACAACATGTAGTAACTAGCTCATCCTTTCAGCAACTCCTAAGTAAAATTACTGTCCCACTGGAAACTTTGGCAAAGATTAAACTCTGATAACTCAGTAGGTCTTACCCTGCATCTGGGACCTGGTGCCTTGTGAGTTTAGAAGCTTGCAAAAAGTAGTCCCATTAAACATCTCATGCTTGTATCCACATAGCTACATAAACCCCCACTCATTTTCATCACTGCACTGCTTTCTTCAGTATTTCTTTTATTGTTCATTCCATGGATAACATCTCCTCATTTGTATTAGTCTGGGTTCCCCAGAGAAGCAGAGCCAATGGGAGGTTTTTACACACATATGAGAGAGAGAGAGAGGAGAGAGAGAGAGAGAGAGAGAGAGAGAGAGAGAGAGAGAGAGAGAATGATCATAAAGAATTGGCTCACGTGGTTACAGAGGATGAGAAGTCCATGATCTGAAGTTGGCAAGATGGAGACTCAGGAGAGCTGATGGTGTAGTTGTAATGTTAATTTGAATCTGGAGGCAAGAGAAGATTGACATTTCAGCTAGAAGAAAGTAGGTCAGACAGTGAATTCTCCCTTACTGAACCTTTGGTTCTTTTCAAGTCTTCAATAGATTGGAAGCCAGCCACTCACATTAAGGAGGGAAATCTGCTTTACTCAAGTTCAATTTAAATGTTAATCTCAACAAAAACAAAAAACACCCTCATAGATACATCCAGATACAGCCCACATGTTTTGGCAAACCTCCTCCACCTCCCGTGGTCCAACAAAATTGACATAAAATTAACCATAGCACCGTTGATGCTTATTACATTCTCTTTTATGCTAGAGTCATTGTTAGCAAACATTCTTATATCTCCAGTTTTTTTTTTCAGAGAATGACCAATATCTCTACTCCTTACTCACTTTTTTATTTTGAAACTTAGATTTCTTCTACTATTAAGAATTTTTCATTGAAGCCCAGTGCAATCAAGGCTGTTGGATCATTCATACAGCATAGAAAATATGGCTATTCTTTAGCTCTCCATTGGTAATTTCAGAAAATTATTTTTCTGCCCTTCCTTCTTTGATATTCTATGACTAGATAGGACACTCCCAACCCTTCTAGGTTATCATTTACCTACTTCACTTTCCCCATTAATTTAGGATTTTGGCTTCTAGCTAAGATTTTTTTCCCTGTATCATGATGCCTCACATCCTCTTTAGTAACTTTAATGTCTTTGTATATGACTAATCCCTTATTCAAAAATTACTGTGTTCTTTGAGTTTGAAATGTGGCTCATAGTCATTCTTAACAACCCACACTCTTGTGGTTGATCCCTAACCTTGTTAGTTTACTGATCAAATTATGAAATTTTAAATAATAATGAAACTCTAATAAACCAATCTTTCATCATATTCATTTGTCATTTCAGATCTCCCTCCTTTATTCCTCTGATACCTGTTCTTTGCCTTCTGTCTCCCTGGACTCTTCTTTTTCTCCATTATCACTGTTAAGTTTCCCTTCATGACTCTCTGATCCTGCTGACACAGTTTATAACATTAATTTAATCTCCTCATTGCCAATGTCTTCAATGCTTTCACCCTCTAGATTTCCAGAACACTTTTTCTGAAACTCCTAAATGATTCATTCCAACCACTTGTAGTTTTTTCCTCAATATATGGGGTGTTGAGTGATGTTTAATAAAAAAAAAAATCTATTTCTAATGTTAGCTGTTGTCTCTACAAACATATAATCGGAATTGGCTAAAGAATAAAGTTCAACCTCTTAGCAAAGCATAAGAGGAACCCATGATGTGACCCTATTTACTCCTTTTCTAGACATATTTTTTAGTACATGTCTGTTCATTTTACTATCAAGAACTGGGTCAAGTCTGGGATTTTGTCCTAATCGCCAGCTAACCAAATTAGCCTGCCGCAATTTCATGGATGTTGGCAGAAAACATGAGACCTCTGATTTAAAGTTTAGAAAATAATTTAAACTTGCCCAAAGAGGTCTGGCTTTTGTTTTCAGTTCCTGGGAGTTAAAGCCTAAGTCCTTAAAATGTACTCCTTGAAAAAAGTGTGTTTGTCTACCTGGGAGCCTTGAGCACTGCAGACAGTGTGGCAATGCTATTTGTAATAGGGATTTGGGTCACGCTGTATCAGCTGGACCTATAGAGGGGCTGGAGACTGAGGTCAACTATATGGTCAGTCAACCATATCTAAATGATGGAGTCCCAATAAAGATGGTGGACGTCAAGGTTCAGTTGAGCTTCTCTGCCTGGGAATATTCAGTGTGTATTACTACACACCTTATTGGTAGTAGTGAACAGACAAATGAGTCCAATGCAGGAAGACAACTGGGAGTTTCGTGTTTGGAATTCTTTTGGACACCACCCATCTTTTCTCTTCCCTTGGCTGACTTTAATCTCTACTTTTCTTGCTTTAGTAAACCATAATTGTGAGTACAACCGCTTTCAATGAGTTCTGTGACTACATCTAGCAAATTTTCAAAACTGAGGGTAATTTTAGGGATTCCTGAACTTTGTATTTAGTATAAGAAGTGAGAGTGGTGATGTGGACTGTCCCCTAACTTTACAATGATACAAAGAACTCTATTAGAACTCAGAGCACAATATGAGTATTACATATGCATCTGTTTTCCTTGTCCTTCAAGTCCCATGGGGGTATTTAGAGGGGCCTAACTGGATGTTGCATATAGAATGGGCTTGAAGCATAACTGAGGACCTCAGAACTTGGGGAATTTGAAACTTTTATACTGGATACAAAGCATGCCTATATCTTAGAAGACACTATGTCTTCCAAGGCTGTAGTCCAGAGGAGTCACCATCTTTATCTTCCAAGGTTAAGATCCTTGAAAAAGTAGTTTGGAACAAAAGAGCAGTTAGTGCCTCTTTAGCATGATGTGCAGAAACATGAGAGACCCATGGAGAAGTGTCTCCCCCCAATTTCATGCCTCAATCACACCAAACTACCTACACTTTTCCTAAAGTACTTTCCTGGATCACATGTCTGTAGTTTGTTCAAATTGCCCTTCTGTTTGAAATACACTGATCATTGTAACAAATATCATTCATTTTCAAGATTCTTTTCAAAGAATATTTAAAAAAATTGCTCTTAAATTCACCTTTCCACCTGGTCTTCATTACTAAAAACCTCTCTTTGAGCCCTAATTTACTTTCCTCAAAATTCTGCTGCAACAATTATATCCCTCTATTGTCCTTGCTTGTTTAAATGACTTTTTATCTCTGCTGAAACATACAGAGACCACTGCTCATTTATCCTTTTATACCTCAGGTAGCATTGTTCCATCACATAGTAGTTACTAGGAAATACGTTGAAATGAAGAACTAGTCCACATTTTTATGAAAAGATTCTCTATTTGATTGAGAAATTTAATCATTAAAATTAGAACAGAGCACAGATGAAGTTGCCTCTAATTTTCCAACTATATTCATGCTATTGACTCAGAAAATAGAACTATTCAGTAACTCAAGACTCACTTTGTGTCTATAAGGGCCTTTATGGTATCCAAAGAACAAGATCCTTACCATTTGTTTCCATTACCACTTATTTCCTGGAATCTGGTTATTTCTCACCTCTCCACTTTTACCACCTGGGTTTAAGACATTACTTTTCACCTACTTTACTTAACAGCCTACAGTTTGTCATTTTGCTTCTACCTTTGCCCCTGGAGTCCCATTACAGCAGCCAGAGTGATAATTTTATAACATAAATCAGATCATGCCTTTTTCCTGCTCAAACAACCTGCAAGTTTCCTCTTTCCTTCATAGTAAAAGCCAAATTATGTAAAATGACCTTTTTGACGTTGTTTCCACTCTCTGAAATCCATCCCCCGCCCCCCCCCTCACCACACAGTTAATCCATGTGAACAACCATCAGCCATAAGTGTCACTAACTTAATGTGTACCTGCCTAATGAGGATTATCCTAAACACACTTTTGAAATTTCAATCTGTGCCCACACCCTAAGCCAGCGGTTCTCAACCTATGGGTCTCGACCCTTTGGGGGTCCAAGGACCCTTTCACAGGGGTCGCATAAGACCATTGGAAAACACATATATAATTACATATTGTTTTTGTGATGAATCACTATGCTTTAATTATGTTCAATTTGTAACAATGAAAATACATCCTGCATATCAGATATTTACATTATGATTCATAACAGTAGCAAAATTACAATTATGAAGTAGCAACGAAAATAATTTTATGGTTGGGGGTCACCACAACATGAGGAACTGTATTAAAGGGTCGCGGCATTTGGAAGGTTGAGAACCACTGCGCCTAAGCACTCTTGATCTTACATTTGACTACATTTGTTCCCCAATAACATGCTCTATCATTTACTCATTTGTTTGTTTACTGTAGGCTTCTTCCAGAATGTAAGTTCCACGAGGGTGGAGATCTTTGTTTGCTTTTTCTACTGGTAATTACAATGCACTTAGGATGGTGTACAGCGCATTGTAGGTGGTCAATAAATATTTTTCTGTGAATCAATTAATGGATGACTTAGGTAAACTTATGCAAATATTACTTACGTTGCTTCCAGTAGAAGAAGGGACAATGAGGGATAGCGTCAGGATAACAGTGAGTAAGAATACATTGGGAAGACTGAATATAAGGCACATGCGGGACAATGTGAGGCCAGGCACTCAGAGTCTTGACCACTTGAGTGTGGTGTATGGGTTCACGTGGCATCGCCTATGTGACCTTACATGAACTATTCCTATTATGTTTGGTATCTCTTTCTTGAGTAGAATTGGTATAAAGAAAGGAATAATTTTTAGCCAAATTATGTATGCTCTTAATTTAATCTTACCAGTGCTCCTTTCCTTAGTTACTTATATGGTATATTAATTTAAAATTAATTTTATGATTTAAATAATTATTTATTATTTTCATTAACTATGTAATTATTTTCCTGTAAGACAGGTCATTTATTTTCCACAATATTCAAGTCTGTCACTTCCCTTTCCTTGGAAATGATATAGTTGGCTCTTATCTTTGCTCTGATAACTGTAGGAGAAACCAGAACAGAAATTTGACTCAAGTGAGCAGCAGCAACACATACCCAAGGGTGTGGTTTATACTGTATTAGATAATCATGCCTTTGGGGATTACAAAATAGTCAGCATAATTCTGAGATCTTTATTTGGAGGGTACATGGTCTTCCATGGGTAACACATTGGAAAGATGTACGTGTATGGTTGTGAGGGTGGAAAATATTTTGTTGACTCTTTAGAAATTTATTTTTACTGTGATAGGTAATTAATTATTTTTGTGGGTAATTAATTATTTATGAATCATCTAGCCAGAGTCTAGATGACGTTTTATCATGTTTTATAATAGTGCGACTCATAAATGTTTCCTCTGGAAGACTGACTCAATTTTTTTTAGTTTTTTTTTCCCCTAAACTCTTTCTTCAAAGAAAAAGTCACCTTGGTTTAACTATTCTAAGTATTGTCTAAAAGTGTTCTCTTTTTTCCTCTCCCATAAAATTAAATCTTAATATAATATTTAAAATCTCTATTTTAGTTCCATCAACAGTTTTATGTCCCCACAAACCAATAAAAGTTGGTGATTAAGTAAATTGTTGAATTTTTTTCTGCCTATAGTTTTGCTATGTGTGCTAACCTTAAAGGACAAGTTACCAAGTTTAATTGTACTGTGCATGTTTATATTATTGAATTAATGTCTATTATGAACAAAGCTAAAAGATCATACTACAAGCAACCCTAATATAAGACCAGACAGATATAATGCTCAGCAGTGTTCAGAACAAGTTTGTGCATGAACATGTTCTGCAAACAACTTGGTATTTAGATCTAATGAATATTTCCTACTTGGAAAGTAAATTGCTGAATGTGCTTCCTGGCATCGTCTTCCTACTGCCAGCACACATCATGTTTTCCTTTGAAAGATCTTTCATAAAGAGATTGGTGCCTTCAAACCAGTTGGAGCTAATCCTTACATGCTGTGTTCCCTTATTGCACACTAGAGAAAAATAAACACTGAATTTTATATTATGAAAAGGAGCCCCTTCAGGTTCTCACCTTTGTCAAATGATATTTTTTCTCTCTCTCAAAGTATTTTATTGTACTGCACTCACCTTTTTACATAAAGGAAGCACTTGATGGCTTCCATTTGGCATATCTGAATTGCCAGTAGCACTACTTTTGCACTTTGGGGCCATTCTTCAGTAAAATAAGAATTACTTGAGCAAAAGCACTGTGATACCACCACAGTTGATGTGATAAGCAAGCTGGTTAGTAAGTGACATATTCAGTGTTCACACTGGACAAGAGGATGGTTCACATGTCAAGGGGGATGGAGCTGGACCACACGAGATTTCATCACACTACTCAGAACAGTGCAGAATTTAAAATGTATAAGTTGCTTATTTGTGAAAATTTTCATTTAATGTGACAAGTATCTAGCTCTTAGACATACTTCTTAAAACACATACACACACACACACACACACATACACACACTTTCTTAAGAAAACACATACACACACACACACACACACACACATAACAACCCTACCTGGACATCAGATATTCCTTTAAATTTTTTTTTAAATTGATTTCAGAGAGAAAAGGAGAGGGAGAGAGAAAGAAAAAAATCAATGATGAGAGATTATCATTTATTGGCTGCCTCCTGCATGCTCCCCACTGGGGATCGAGCCCACAACCTGGGCATGTTCTCTGACTGGGATTAGAACTGTGGCCTCCTGGTTCACAGGTCGATGCTCAATCACTGAGCCACACCAGCCTGGCCAGATATTTCTTTTCATAATCTTACTAAAATTCTTTTATGTACTAACACAAAAGCAAGAGTGAAATGCCATGTGGATTTTGTCATTGAAATAGGCTTTACTTTTTGAGAACTGAAACTAATTAAGCAGGAGAATTCGCACCTTTTATTCTGTTTTGTACTCAATTACTGAGCATTTATTTTACCTTGCATGTATTTCATAAGTTGTTCTAGTATTTTGAAAGTGCTCATATTGCCTGGCCAGTGTTGTTCAGTGGTTGAGCATGGACCCATGTACCAGACGGTCATAGCTCGATTCCCCGTCAGGGCAGATGCCCAGGTTGTAGGCTCAATCCCCAGTAGAGGGCATGCAGGAGGTAGCCGATCAATGATTCTCTCTCATCAGGGATGTTTCCATCCTTTTCTCCCTCTCCTTTCCTCTCTGAAATCAACAAAAATATATTAAAAATAAATGAATGAATAAAAATGCTCATATTAAATATACTTTGCATTTAATGATCAAATAACCTATGCATTCTGAATATGTATCTTGAATATTGAGAGAAAATAATTCATAGGATACAATTTTAAAACAATTTCAATTTTTCTCATGTCCTCTTTTAAATCGGCTCTATGTTGGTCTTCCCTTCTCTGTACTAAATGGTTGGCAGTTAGTTTAGTTTGTTTGCTATTAGATGATTTTTTAAGACTTCCTGTCTCTTTACTCCTCAAAGGACTTTCACTCCTTTAATTAATTTGACAAAATTCCAAATTCAATTAAAAATTTTCCCACCTCCTCCTCCATCTCATCTCAGCCTGTCAAAGGCTACTTTTGAAAGTGGAAAAGGGGCATGCAACCAGTTTTTCTTTTCTTGTTCTGTCAGTTACCAACCCCTACTTCCTCTAGTAGAAATATATTAAGATTTGTCTTTTAACTGAAGACAAAATGATGACATTGATCATTGTGGGGAGGCAGAATGATCCCCCCCCTTCCAAACACATCCACTCCCTAATCTCTGGAGTCTGTGAATATGCTACTTTTTTAAAAAAAATTATATATTTTTTGATTTCAGAGAGGAAGGGAGAGGGAGGGATAGAAACATCAATGGTGAGAGGGAATCATTGATTAGCTGCCTCCTGCATGCTCCCTACTGAATATGCACCCTTGACCAGAATCAAACCTGGGACCTTTGAGTCCACTGAGCCAAACTGGCTAGGGCTGAATATGATACTTTTGATGGCAAAGATATTTGCAAATGTAATTAAGGTTATGAGTCACAGATAGATTACCTTGGATTATGCCTGTGTGCCCAATCTAAACCTGGCTGATTTAATGTCTTGTACTAGTGGTTGTTTTTAAAAGACTTAGAGGTAGTCAGTTTATAATGTCAGAGTCCTCTTCATTTTATAACTGACAGTCTAAAACTTCACGGCATTACTTTCAAGTGAAAGAAAAATAAAATGTGTGGGTGATGAGGAAGACAGCATTTTTTTTTTAAATTGGCCCAATATAAGACAACTCGTAGTATTTGAAGAGATGGCCAGGAAAAAACAAACTGGGTCAGTCAAGGTCAGCCCGATCTGGAAAAAACACACAATAGAATCATTTTGGGGCCATTTATTTTGGGTTCCAGCAAAGTTTTCAGCTCATTCATGGCAGCAAATTTGGATCTATGAATTGATTTCTTTCTTAAATCTTTAAAAAGTATATTCATGGACTTCTATATTTCAGCGGTATTCAATTAATAATATATAACTCAGTATGATATCACATGAGAAATATACACACTCTGGGATGACCAGAACAGTACACTGGGCTCAGACACTGGAGCACAACTGTTTTCCTCTAACTCCAGTAACAGAGGCAGGGATAGCTTTCTTCTTTTCCAGTTATATCCTTTCTTCCTTTATCACAGCTGTCATTAGCATCACCTTCTATCAGACCAGTTTCTTCTCTTTGTTACTTTGTCCTTGGTCCCTCAGGTATATTGATAAACCAAAGCATAGGTGGTAATTTGCTAATCTTATAACAGACAAGCATGAAGGAATGATATCATTTCTTTATGCTTGTCCATTTTGGAGGGAGAGGGGCTATATCTCTTATAGGAGAGATGAGGTTGTATAAAAATATGTGAGGTAATGTTTCCTTATAATCAACAATGCTGGCAATCACTAATTGTTATTTCATTGTCAAGCTATAAAGTAGAGGTATCAATGTACTCACACAATCTCAAGAACGCTATATTCTAGCTATATTCTATTTAGAATACCAATATTAACACTTTTTTAAAAATATTAAAAATATTCCACTGTCTGTTCCATGCTTCTATGTCTCTGGATCTGTAGAATCTCAAAGGGAATGATGGGGTAGAGGGGCGGGTGGAAAGTGATTAACCAAAGACCTTGTATGCATAATCCATAATCCAGAGACACAGACAATAGGGTGGTGAAGGCCTGGGGCAGGGGATGGGTGCAGGCTAGAAGGGGTCAATAGAGGGGAAAAAGGGGACATTTGTAATACTTTCAACAATAAAGATGTTTAAAAAATTAAAAATAATGTTAGAATTTTCCAAAGTTATATTGATTTCATGCTGTTAATGCTAATGACAAGGTTGGGCTTAAGGAAGAAGTTTTGTTTTTCTAAGAAAGTTTGAAGTTTTCACAGGAAGAATCCTCAGCACAAATTACATGTTTATTAACTTTCTTCCTGTTATGACAAGGTGGAATCACATAGAATTGCAACAGACTGTGAGCAAAATTGGAAATTACTATACTATAAAAACCTCAGCTTCCCTCCATTTCTCAGATGCCAGTTGAGTAGAATAAGGTAAACACCATTTCCAATAAATGCCTTTTGTTTTAGAGGTGAATTTGTGCCACTGACCTGGAGAGTATTATGCGAAGCAGAATAAGCCAGTCAGAGAAAGACAAGTATCACAAAATCTCACTTATATGGGGAATCTAATGAAAAAAATAAACTGATGAACAAAAATAGATCCAGAGACACTGAAGCATAGAACAGACTCACACATCTCAGAGGGAAGGGGGGAGAGGGGCAGGAAGAGATGAACCAAAGAACTTATATGCATATATACATAACCCACAGATACAGATAATGGTGAAGGCCTGGGGAGGGGGGACAGTGGGGTAGAGGGAGTCAATGGAGAAAAAGGGGGACATCTGTAATACTTTCAATAATAAAGATAATTTTTTAAAAGCAAAAATATAAAAGAGGAAAGTTTAGCTAGATCTACTGATACATCTCATTTTATATCTGTGGATAAGAAACATGGGTCTTACGTCATTTCCTACATAATAAAATGTCCAAAGGAGGTCTACATGCTAACTTCTTAGCTGTTGTGTTCAAAAACACCAATCAGGAGATTAGTGTTGCCAAAATTGGTGATGCTGACCCCCCACGTTGAACAAGAATAGGGCAGAAAGGATAGAAGAGAGATGGTACTTGGGAAAGAACAAAGACATACTGGTAGCTGCCTCTTTTGCTGGATTTGGAGGGAAGCAGTGTGCTTTGGTGTCTGATGCCAGTGGGATATTCTGGTCATCCCCAGAGTGAGTACATTCATTATGTGATATCATTCTGAATAAACTTCCCCTATCATTGTTAAGGTTACATTTCAAAACCTATTTTCAGAATCAGGTTCAGTCAACCATCCCGTTTTCGGATTGCCTTGCATATTCTTGCTATAATACAAATGTAAGGGACAGCTGTCAGATAGCAAATGGAGATCTGAAATTGTTGCATTGAATGCTGAAACCAGTGATACTGCATTTAAGACTTAAAGATATTTACCACTTCTTTAATTCATGTCTTGTTTTTACACCGCACAGGTAAGCTGTAGGTGGCATCTAAGAAATGAAATCAAATGTATTGGTTATGTCATCAAAGGAAGTGCCTTACTAATGAGGTACATAAGGGAAATGATGTAAAGTTTAAAGTAAGTTGCCTTTGCAAAGAAAATCCAGTTAAGAATCCTATGTGTCAAACTGTATGGAAGTGGAAAATATTGCTCAAAGATGCTGACTGAAGATTGTCCCAGGACACACAGTGGCTACAAGAGAAAACATAATTTTAAAAGAGTAATTTCATAGTGGTGAACTTATAAAATCGTGCTAAAAAGTCCTCTGTCTGTCAAAAGCACCAAATAGTAAGTGGTCCACAAAACTCTTTTGGGAAACATAATGGTTTATTGATAAAGAAAATACCTAGGTTAATTCATCTCTAAATTTTGCATGGAGTATAAACATCAAATATCTTATAAAAGAAAAATGCATTTTTGGTGGTAACTGCTGCTTTTATATGTTTGTTGATTATATTATAGCATCTTTTAGATGTGAATCTATTTAGATTTTTTAAAACCTTGTGTACTTCAGAATTTTTACAGGGGAAAAAAAGAGATTGGTATGTGAAAATGTGTTTAAGGAGCAGTAACTTTGGAAGGGCTAATTATTCTGAAACAATGTGTGAATTAGAAACTTTGAAAAATAAGGTTATTTGACCTAGTTCATTTCCTGACAGTAGTTTTTAGTGGGCTGCAGTACATGTGCATGTATGCACAAACACTAACCTCTTTCTTACTAATGACCTATGGATTAGCAACCCTCTTGAAAATAGCTACAGTTTAATATAGCTCTACATGGCTTTCTCCATCTATCACATAGCTAGGTATTTAATAAACATTTGTGTGATAAAGAAATCAGTTACTTATCACATGATATGGCTATAAAAGTCAAGTACAGTGACAAATCACACAGTAATTTTCTTAATTTTGATTTCATAGCAATTAGAAGACCTTTATTTCACTTATTTTATTTACTTGTAAAAACAAAATTAACTATTTTAAGCCCCAGTTTCTCTAAAATGAGAAATATTTGAAGAGATATAATGACATGCCATGAGCTTTGAAACTCAAGGAAGAAATAGTGATAAGTTAGTGCCATTTTTTTCTTCTTCTTAGGTTTAGACTGAATGGTTTGAAAAATGTAGGACTTTTTATGAGTGATCAATAAATGAAGTTATTAATTTTACAGGTTTTATTGCATTGTGACCTGAGTAATTTAGTGAATCTACAGTCACATTTAACAAGGAGACAATTTTGTGACTATTGGTGTCTATTTTTACCTGACCTTGGAATTTCCTGGCGTTTGGGAAGTGATTGCTTCTTGCCAGGTAAAAGTTAGATAATTCGCAGCTTCTGCACTGAGTCAGATTTCCCCTAAAATGAGTTGAGAAAACATTTTGGCTGAAGAATGAGTGTTTGTCTCTTCAGTAGTTGAGCCATGGAAGCCTTGTACAAATTTGCTTCCAACAATTCAAAGTCAAACATTCACCTCAAGAATAATGTTCAGTGTGTGATATAAGGTATCCTTGTAGCCTTGAGAGATCAGATGTGTGGCTGAGTCTTGCAATATTGCATAACCTGAGCTAGGATGGAAAAAATAACTGTTTTCACAGGTCATTTAAAAAATCATTCAGTGAAGATTGCTTTTGTTCAATATTTGGATGTCTGCTTCATGTCTGTGTGTGCAAAGAAAATGAAATAAAGTGCTTCTTGGAATAAGTGATGGGCAGGAGTGCCTCTGGAAACCAATTCCATCTATTTTAAAAACTCAATGTGAATAAGCATATCTTTCTTAGTCTCATAACAATTTCAATTTAATATTTTAGAGAGAAGCTTGAGTTCGATCTCTATCAATTAGTGTTGAGACTCACTTTAGAGATTTGCTGCCCTAATTCTGCAGATTTTCAAAGGGAATTTGGACATTTTACTGACTGGGAGGACATCTTGGTGACTATAGTTCATTGTTACTGAGGAGAACCCAGCTAGCGTTGCTCAGTGGTTGAGCATTGACCTATGAACTAGGAGGGCACAGTTCAATTCCGGGATTGTGGGCTCGATCCCCTTGGGGGGGGTGTACAGGAGGCAGCTGATCAATTACTCTCTCTCATTATTGGTGTTTCTATATCTCTCTCCCTCTCTCTTCCTCTCTGAAAGCATTAAAAACGTTTTTTTTAATTGTTACTAAGGAGAGACTTTCTTAGCATGATTCAATTTAATACTCTTTAATTTTAACATTTAGTACCACTGTAAATGATTTCTGCTGGTCTTGTTGCTATAATAAATATTATTTCATTTTGTAGGACCTTCATTGTCAGTAGTCTAATATTTCCAAAAAGTAAGTTTAATTATATTATTATTTTTTTCTTAAAGTTTTTCAGTGAATTTCTCTTCTTAGAGTTCAAAATGCCAAATTCCTTAGGATAGCACATTAAATCTTCTTCATCTGGCCACTGATAATTTTGTATCCCGTTTTCTGACACTCTCCCAAGATGCAGTCTCTATAGCCTTTCCAGGATACCTGCCATTCTCCAACGTTCTATTATATCTATCAGAACATAAAAACCCATGCATTTATTAGAAGCAAAAATATTAATAAAGTATACTTTGTCATTAACATCTTCCCAAATTCTAAAAGTGTTTTTTTTTCAGATTTGTGGAAATAAATTTAAAAGAGTTTCTACTAACATTTGTTGAGTGCTTACTATTTTCTGTCCAGACATTAACTCAATTAATCCCTATGATAACTCTATAAGGTTGATGGTTCTTTAATAATTTATATTAAATAATAGAAATAGTTGAGGAAACTATTTTGATGAGGAAACTGAAGCTCAGAATCCTTAAGACTTAAGTTTAAGAATTGCCCAAGGACACAGAGTAAGAAAATGAATAAACTCTAGTTCAAAACCAGTCAGTCTGGTTTGAGATCTATGCTCTTTTTTTTCATATTAAAAGGATATTGCTTAATCTCCCCACCATGCCTCTATGTCTCTGGATCTATGCATATATGCATAACCCATGGACACAGACAATAGTGTGGTGAAGGCCTGGGGTGGAGGGTGGGACAGAGTGGAAGGGATCAATGGGTAAAAAAAGGAGGACATTTGTAGTGCTTTCAACAAAAAGATATTTTTATTTTTTTAAAATATATTTTATTTATTTTTACAGAGAGGAAGGGAGAGGGATAGAGAGTTAGAAACATTGATGAGAGAGAAATACCGATCAGCTGCCTCTTGCACACCCCTTACTGGGGATGCACCTGCAACAAAGGTACATGCCCTTGACTGGAATCGAACCTGGGACCCTTCAGTCTGCAGGCCAACGCTCTATCCACTGAGCCAAACCAGCTAGTCAATAAAGATATTTTTTCAAAAGAATATTGCAATATATTTCTTAGGAAAATTTTGCTTACACCAGTATATTTTTGGAGAATAATATTACAAAATTGACTTTCAAAGATTATGCTGTTTTAAATAAAGAAAAGTAAAAACTAAAATTTGGTTATTATTGAAGTATGTTGATTAAGCTATTAAATCTGATTTCAAATGTTATCAAACCATAACCAATTCTAATAATGGACAACTAAAATAATTTATTTTCTCTTAAACTTTTTCTTATTTTCAGAAATATTAGAGAACATCTGTAGTAAAGAGAGATGAAAGTAATAGATTAACTACATCAATAATAAAGAGAAAAGTTGAAATTTGGACTAGGGTAATTCAAAATAAGAAAGAGATATTTCTTAGGATTCCCTAGGAAGCAAAGTACAAGGAAGGAGAACCAAATAGCATACAAACAAGGAAGACCCACTCTTCATGATGGCGCTGGGCATCCTTAATGAGCTCAAGTGTGGATCTCATTCATTTTTATGTGCCGCTGTCATCAACATGAATTTGGTGTTATGACCATAGACATGAGAGATGTGCAGAATCCAACCTGATGACATGTAATGTCTATAAAACTTGTGGCCTGCCAGACAGAGAACATATGAATACAGAATACAGAATTCTGCTTACCTAAATCAGGCAATAAATTTAAAAAAGGCTATGACAGAATGACATAAGTGTATAAAGGATCCAGAGCAATAGCACTAAGAGGTGTTTTTAGAGCCAGACAGGAAAACACTCAAATGTATTAAGGGAGCCAAAGACTTGGAATATTCAACCAAGCAGTAAAGCCTTTAGCTACCATTTCTGTGTGGCTGCAGAATTCTTTGCTAGAAGGAAGAATGATTGATGTACATGAGGTAAGAATAAGAATAAGGCAATGGTATTTTGAACTCTCTGAAGGTCACAACAAGGGTCCTTGTTTTCAGAGATTATGAAAGGGGCTCTTTTTGTTGTAAGGGTTCTCAACTGAATCAAATTTTATGTATTAAGTAAACATCTCTAGTAGATGAGCGACATAACTGTAATTGTTTCCTTGGTGGGTCTCTTAATGCCAGAAAGCTTTAGAATATATAGATATATTTTAAAAATGAAGTAAATTAAACTACCAACAACTTTTTTGTGTGAATTTTGGAACTGACTTGTGCACATATGCTATTTAGTGTAATGAACTGTTCAAAAGAATTTAGAATTTTAGAGTTGCTAACTCTACATTTAAATTGTTATTGGACATTTGAATATACACCTTAGATATTATGTTAATATGTTAAGTATGCATTTATTATCTATAAATTATTAAAATATGTAAAGTAACTTTAAATATACATATATATTTAATTTATTAAATTAATAAAAATAGCTTATATTTTCTAAAGTTTTGTCTATTTTAGAGTGAAATGTAAGAAGTAAATAGAGCCCAGCTGGCGTGGCGCAGTGGTTGAGTGTCAATTTATGAACCAGAAGGTCACAATTTCAATTCCCTGTCAAGGTTGCAGGCTGGATCCCCAGTAGGGGCCTGCAGGAGGCAGCTGATCAATGATTCTCTCTCATCATTGATGTTTCTAATCTCTCTCTTCCACTCCCTTCCTCTCTGAAATAAAAAAAAAAATGTTAAATAATAATAAAAGAAGTAAATAGAAATAATAAGGGAGTTGATCAATCATTAATTAAAGACTGTTGAAAATAATTATTATATTTCTTAGGTTTATAAATTATAAAAAAACTTTATAGTTTGACAATGATTTAGGAAAAACTATGATTTTTAGTTTATATTTTTGATAACTTCAATGTTAATTTTGAAAAATTATTAACCGTAAGGTCATCAAAATCACATGACTCATGCACATAGCTTATACTCTATGATTGTTCATTGATCAAAACATGGAGAAGAAGCAAGAGTAAGAGAGTATATGAGAGGATTCTTCCAGGCAGTAATTCATTTTAAAAGGAGTTAAACAGCCACTTTGGAAGACAGTTCGGTGCCTTTTTACAACACTGAACATACTCTCAACTTAGGATTCTTCAATCACGTTTTGTATTTACCCAAAAGATTTGACAACCTAAGTTCACACAAAAACCTGCATACGGATGTTTATAGCAGCTTTACTTATAATTTCCAAAAGGTGGGGATAAGCCATGGGCCAAGATCAGGCCACATTGTCTCTATGGAGAGGCCGCAGACAATAAATTACAAGGGACGTAAATTACACAAGAATTGTTAGCAGCAGATTCCTGCAGAATCCTTTGGGGAAAGGCCAGTCAAGCCTCAGCTCAACGGTCATCACTTCCAGGATTATCTCTGCAGTGACTGCCTAGCAAATATCAGCAAGATCCCAAGGCTGTAACATGGAGCCAAGGAACCCCTCTTCTCTGCAACATAAGGTCCCACAAAACAGCCGCAACCTCACTCACTGGAGGCCACCTCCTCACATCCTGAGAGAGTGTGGATTTATGTGAACTTACCAAACAAAGGTGGAATTGCCTTAAGGAGACAGTTTTAATGGTTGAATCGATCTTAGATTATCTGATTGGACAAAATACAGGTTTATTTATTTCCTCTGCAACTCTGAAGGAAGGTCAGATGAGTGTTCGGGGATTCCCTGCTCTTTTGAATGGAGTATGAGTAATAATTTTACCCTCTCACATTTAGAAAGATCATTTGGCATCTTTAAGAATCTCTGTAAGTATATTCCTCTACCCAAAGCTGAAAACAAACTTGTAGTGTAAATTAAAGAGGCAAGGTACCTTGACCATGGCTGAAATCCTGAGAGAGATGAAGGATGGCATTGAGATGCAGGATAATCATTAGGGAAAGGAAGAGAGGAGTCCAGACAATGTTTTATTAAGGTCCTGTCTTGGATGCTGACATTTGTTTTTTGATATAAGAGAGTGATCTTTATTTATTTTTGTTTACGCTATTTCAGATGTCTCCATCCCCTCCCCCTTTGCCCACCCTATGGGCCCCCCCACCCTCGGCCCACCTTCCTTCTAGCCATCACCACACTGCTGTCTGTGTCTTTGGGTTATGCACAGGCGATGCCTAAGTTCAGCAACGGTGACTCAAATCATATATACAGGGGCTGAGGCTATATGTAAAGAGCACATACTCGAGAGGGGGGTAGACTCTGAAGCAAGCCTAAAAAAGAATCTACAGTTAGTATTGCATAAGCCAGGAGTGGGTTGAGAGGTCCAGGGAAGCTCAAGAGTGTGGCCATGCTGTTCTCATGAGGACTAATACCCATTTTCCTCTCAAGCCAAGTATCTGAGGCCAGATAAGGTCAGTGCTTTAGAGTTGGATCAGGGATGGAGTGGAAAGCAGAATGAGAGATATTACGTGGGGCACCAGCTTGCACTTCTGGCAGCTTTTCAATGGAGCCAAATGCTCTCCCTGAGGTGTAAATCCACTCAGTGGTTGCCTGTGATCACATCTCAGCTCTCAATGGAGATAATGTCAGTGCCTGGGGAGCTGGGCGCCCAGAAGGACCAACATGTCACCTGTTATGGGTTGTAAGACTTCCACCTAGTAGGCAGGGCTGCCTATTAGATTAATTTGTAAACAGGGGAAACACATTTTGGATAATGACCCGGCACTCAATTCTTTGTAGGAGATAAACTCCAGGATCATAGTAAATGCTCATTTTTAGGACCACATAGATTTACTAAAGGAAGAATATAATTGTGTATAATATTTTAAAATAGTTTTTATAACTGTGTGTGTGTGTCATGTGTGTTTCATTTGCATTTATGTGCACTTTACCTTTTTTTTCCTAATAAAAATGAGACATGCATTGGCCTCAGCACAAATGTTCATTGAATGCAAGAAGGCAGAAGGAGTTAATATTCATCATTGTCAGAATTGACTTGATTCAGAAAAGATAAGCATATTCTTTAAGAACATCATTTTAATACTAACAAATATTCTAAATCCCATATGCTATGTCAAGAGGACACACCCCCCAATTACCTAAAATTCTTTATCTGATTGTTTAAATAGAGAAGAGGAAGTCGGAAAGGTATGCCATAGCCTTATATTACACCATCCTGGACAGGAGTTCGCTTTGCCAAAGGCCTGATTTCCGGCGTTCTGATTCTAGAATAAGATTTTTGAATATGCATTGGAATTGAGGCTTCCATCAAGATTACATTGCTGATTGTGGAGACAGTTATTGCCTAGATGTAAATCTTTGAAGATGGATTGAAACATGTTTGGCAAATCTTAAATCTCAGGCACTTCCTCAGATGATTGAAGCATCGTGGCAATAATTAACTATGAAATGGTTGTTTTTCAAGTTGCTTTGTTTCTCACAGATGGTAGTAGTATATTATGGCTTAATTTATTAAAAAGGAAGTTGGCAAGGATTTAAAGGAAATGGTTGTTCTGTCCTTTTGGGAAGCTGAATGGATACAGACATAAAGAACTACCTGAGGAATTTAAAAGCATGCATATTTATCCAATTATTGAGGTCTTCTACTATCCTAAATGCGATTTAAATAATTTTGGTGTCAGATCTTAATGCTTTAGAGTCTTTTAAAGTTCAGACTCTAAGTTGTGTATTCTAGTAACTATCCAATTATTGAGGTCTTCTACTATCCTAAATGTGATTTAAATAGTTTTGGTCAGATCTTAATGCTTTAGAGCCTTTTAAAGTTCAGACTCTAAGTTGTGTATTCTAGTAAGACTGTTCTCTGAGATTTCTAAAGAAAGGTATAAAAAGTTTGAGAAAGAAATCTCACGCAAATATCACCAAAATACATATATCAAAAATCCCTATGACTTAGTCTTGCCATGATTTTCAATCTTAAATATTATGTGGTAAATACACGGTAATGAAGAGCTGATATTAAAATGTAAGCTTATGTTATAATATTAAGTAAACAAAACCTGCAATATTTATTATTGCATATGTACTATTATCATAGTTCTACTAAGCAGGCAAACAAAAGAGAACTTTATAGAAACTTAAGAAAAGGAAAAAAAATAAATAATATTAATATGGCTTTATATTTGGGATACAAAAAAAGTATTTGTGGTTTGCTTTTCAATTGAAATTAGAATTGTCTGTTTTGAGAGGAAAGTGTATTAGAATTGTTTTTCTTCCTTATGTTCCTGATGTCCTAAGAGATATCTAATAGCTAAGGATTTATTGAAGTAAACTAATTGCCATTCTTCAATAACCTCTGAATATATAACCATATTTCTCCATCTCTTTCTTGACATTTCTATTTTTGGTGGTAGTGTTTTATGTTTCAAAATAAATATTTCTTTCGTCCTATCAATTCAGAGCCCTCACTTCAGGAGACCTTTTCTTAGTTGTCCTGATGGTAGTGTTTACTTTACAATGGTATAAATAAAAAATAATATATTATCATCTTAGATTTATTCTCATGTTAAAACATTGTTAGGCAAAGTGAATTCTAGACATGGCATTTTTCTTCCCTTTTCCACCCTTCCTTTTTAATAGTAAAAAACAAGAACAACTCTATGTACATATGTATGTATTGTATGTATATATGTATGTGTTGTGTGTGTCAATTGAGTGTAGTTCATGTACTTGGATGAAATTCTGAAACCTGTGAAGATTCCCTACCCTTCTCCAAGGCCATTGTCTCAGAGACTTGCTAATCCATTAAAAGTGACATTCATTGACCTAGTTGTTGGGCAGATGAAACAAGAGTTTCTGAGTAGCTTTCAAAATACATTCATAGAAAATAGCCTTGCCAAGGTTTAAAAGCAAAAGATGGATATGTTGAAAGAAAAAAAAAGTTATTACATTCTAAACACTAGGAACTTGAGGGCCTCAATTCTAAAAATTTCCATTGATTAAAGAAAACACAAGAAATAGTTGTCTACAGGGTACAAGGTAAAGGGATGATGGAGAAAGATATGATTGGATCATGGGTATTAGGATTTCTGAGGAGGGATCTTAACCCATATTCCAAATTGCAACGTAATAGTGACCTGCAGATCTGAAGACTAAGATGGATTGTGCCCTGTTTCCTTCTTGGAATCCTGGCATGAACAGCCTCTTATATATTATACAGGAACATCACATTATAAAGGGAAAAATGTTTTGTCTATGTCTTTGAGTTTCCTTTGGTTCTCTGTGCTCACTACTCTACTCCCTACTCCTAATCATGGAAGTGATCTGCAGGCCCAAAAAGCTTGACAGTTAAAACTGGTCAATCAAAGACCATGGCAGATCTCAGACATCAGCAAAAGCTTCAAAGGACAAAGAGGACCAATATTAAGTGTCAGATGGAATTTTACCTTCTCAATGGGTGCTGGCCCAGAATTGCTAAGGATGAGGTGCCTGACTCCATGCTGTATTAGCATGTAAAACCATCTCTTATGCATAACCAGAATTGAGGGTATGCCTCAATTGTCCTAGGGACAAGTGATAAGGGGGAGGAATCCATGAAGTTGACTAAGTTTAAATCAGAAATTATTGTTAAAATGCTGATTTTTTTTCTGCATTTACTTGGAAGAAACTAGATTACTCGTTCTCTTATTAAGAGAAATGGGAGCTCAAGATTATTTTATGTGTACATTTGACAGATATTTTTGTCACCTACTGTGAATCAGGGATTTTTTTTTATAGGCATCAGGATATAGTAGTGGACCAAAGAACGCCATAAAACCAGTACTCATAGAGCTTTGATTCTAGAGTGGGAGGATAAACATAGAAAATTACAAATAAAAATAGAACATGTCAAGTGGTGTTAAGTGCAATAAGGAACAATAAATCAGAAAAAGGGATAGATGGTTGTGTGGGAGCTATTTTAGACAGAGTAGGCAAAGAAGGCTTTGTCTGAAGCTAGTACTTCAGCAGAGACCAGGAGAAATATTTCAGATAAAGGTACAGTAAGGGCGTAGGCCCAGATATTTACATGCTTATGACTTGAAAATCATAAAAACTAAATACAGTTTCAAAATTTTTATTTATTGTATTTTAGAGAGAGAGAGGAAGAGAGAGAAAGGGAGAGAGAAACATTAATTTGTTGTTCCAGTTATTTATATATTTATTGGTTGATTTTTATATGTGCCCTGATGGAGCATTGAACCCGTAACCTTGTTGTGTCTGGACGATGCTCTAACCAACTGAACTACCCAGTCAGGGCTAAAAAAGTATATCCTAATAAGGATAATATTGAATTACATTTTGTTACATAATAAAGGCATACAATAATAAGAGTTTGGCATCTAAAGAATTTTGCTTAACTATGTACAGTCTAATTGCTTAAAAAAGAAACAAAAACCAAAAGAAAAACAAAACAACAAACAACAACTCATGGCTCATGAATTCGATAAGGACAAGACAACCAGAGAAGATTGGGGAAATATATATAAAATTTATATACTTACATTTTTAAAAAAATCTTAAGGTCTTATTGCAGTTTAAAAAAAAACTGGAAGTAACTGGTTATTCAATCAGCTACTTTGGCATGCCAACAAAAGATTTTGAATGAATAGACATTAATGTTTTAAGATCAAATACAATATTAAATGCATTCACATTACATATTTTATTATACCAACATTAACATATTTTTGACAAATTGACAAAATACAGTTTATATACATTAAAAGAACTTAAGCCAAGAAGGGGAAACTAATGGGTTTTATTATTTCTTATTAATTTTATACATAGGTACTTCAATAAAGACTACAATATGCTTTCTCTCTACCTAGTAATTCTGTTTTGATGCAGATTTCCTTTCTGAGTTAAAATGCAAGTTTCCTCACCTAATGGTGAATAAAATGACTGCAGAAAAGCAATAATGGCAAACAATCAATACTACACACCATCTTTGTTTTAATTTGCATTTTAAATTAACTCTTTCAATTACTAGACAAAGAGAAAGGATCAAA
>NW_005354999.1:117080-118471 GCF_000412655.1 Myotis brandtii
ATATGCACCCCTATGTTCATAGCAGCACAATTTACCATAGCTAAGATTTGGAAACAGCCTAAGTGCCCATCTGCAGATGAGTGGATTAAAAAACGGTGGTACATCTACACAATGAATACTATACTGCTGTAAAAAAGAAAGAACTTTTACCATTGGCAACAGCATGGATGGACCTGGAGAGCATTATGCTAAGTGAAATAAGCCAGTCAGAGAAAAATAAGTATCGCATGACCTCACTCATTTGTGGAATATAAAGAACAACATAAACCGATGAACAAAAACAGATCCAGAGACACAGAATCATCAAACAGACTGTTGTCAAACCTCAGAGGGAAGGCAGGGGATAGTGAGGGGAGGGATGGGGATAAGAGATCAACCAAAGAACTTGTGTGCATATAAGCATAACCAATGTCACAGACAATGGGGGGGGGGAAGGCTGGGGCTGGAGTGCGGGGGCAGGCTGGGAGAGGACAGTGGGGGAAAAAGGGGACATATGTAATGCTTTCAACAATAAAGAATTAAATAAAAAACACATCCTTTATATTGCTTATTTATCTTAATTACCTTGTTTAATTTAAGGGGCATTTTTATATTTATGCAACAGGTCTTTAGTTATTTATGTGCACTATTTTTTTTTGTAGAGATTTTTGATATTGTTTCTTGACCTTTACTTATTTAGCTATATAAAACTATTATTAAATCTCTTTTGATATTAATCTCCTCCATCATCTTGCTTTTCATTTCCTTTCTTGGCCCTTACATAGCTTACTTTACGTGTGTGTGTGTGTGTGTGTGTGTGTGTGTGTGTGTGTGTTTATTGAAGGGAAAACACAAAA
Source organism: Myotis brandtii (assembly GCF_000412655.1). Taxonomy (NCBI): domain Eukaryota; kingdom Metazoa; phylum Chordata; class Mammalia; order Chiroptera; family Vespertilionidae; genus Myotis; species Myotis brandtii. The sequence continues at coordinate 117,917 of NW_005354999.1, forward strand.
TTATGCAGAAAGCAAGTTGGAATACTAAACAAAGAAAGAAAACTTGCCTGGAGAAATTTACAAATCTCAAATAGATTGCACATGAATAAGCAATAAAGAATCCCACTGAGATTTTTGGGATTATTTGTTACATAGCATAATCTAAATCTACAATTGCCTGACTGATACAGACATATTATCATCCTATATAATAAAAGACTAATATGCAAATTGTCCTCTTGACCAGGAATGTGACCAGGAGTTCGACCAGAGAGCAGGGCCTGCTGGCCAACAGCCCATGGCCTATCCCCCCGGCCAGCTCTGCCCCCAATCAACCCCCCCTCCCTGATTGGGGGTGGGACCAGCTGGCCAACCACCCCCAGCCACTCCCTTTGCCCAGCCCAATTGGTCTGATCAGGGTGGGCCAGCCAGACCCTACCCATGCATGAATTTGTGCACAGGGCCTCTAGTTTAAAAAGATTTACCAGTTTAGATACTGTACATTACAATCACTGATTTTAGTTTAAGGACCATATAGTCACAAAGTGTAATTCAGAGTACTATTGAGAATTGAGG
>NW_005354999.1:118794-160299 GCF_000412655.1 Myotis brandtii
GTTGAATTTTGTCAGTCTCATTTTCCTAATGTGTATAATGAATATGTGTTCCATAAGGTCACTGCAAGAATTAATGTTAGTTATCATAGTGTTTGCTACATAGGGAAATCAATCAGCATTATTAGAAAAAAGTTTACTAACTAATCAAGTAATTATCTTAGGAATTTCTCAGTTTTTTTCTTGAGTGGGGAAGAAAAAAAACATTCATACCACATATGCAGTTTTTGAAATATAGTAAAATAGATTTCAATCTAAAGAAAAAGATTGCTATTAAGAAAATAATTTTTTTTAATTCCAGAGTTCTAGAATATATAATGTTATAAACATGTAATCGTTGGATCAAATACACTTGATAACCAAATGAGTTGTGTTTGAAAATATATCCGACCTAACATTAAAGGCAAACTCAACAGCAGCTGGACCATTTAAAAAAATAATTCACTGGATTATTTTCAACTATATCTTTTGAAACTCCCTATAATTATGGCTCTTTGTAACCTGCCATTTTTATGTTTTATTAGGAGCACAACAGTATAGTTAAGTCACATATAATTTTTTTCTCTGAAACTGTTTTTAAAGCATGTTACTGTAAGTGAATGCAAAACTAAAAAACAAGATCCAACAATTTCCTGAAATAGAATATTCAAGTGTCTTTGTATGTCAGAAACTAAACACATTCTTTTCAAAATGAACTATTTTAACTTTTTCACTTCTAGATTTTCAAAATGTCTCATATATACTCAAACTAGTTAAAGTTTATTCTATATGCATCAGTCTTTAGAAGAGTAATGTGAGGTTTGTGTGGTGTGGTGTGTGTGTGTGTGTGTGTGTGTGTTCATTTATAGTACATATTCTGGAAATACAATCCAAATTTCATAATAGGTCGAAAACATTTCCCTCTGGATAATGATTAATAGTGAAAATCCAAAAATAAGTGCGTCTTTTAAAGAAATTTTGACAAATTCCAGTTGATATATAATGGGAGAGCAAAAGCATTTTGTAGCATTCCATTTTCATATATTGGTTACCTTTAAATAGGCAAAAATATACTTAAAATAATATGTTATATAATGAATAATATGAATAATTTAGTCAGTCTTATTTTTGCTTATATTGAATGAAATGCATTGATATTCAAGAAAACCTGCAAAAAAATATTCTGAGCATGGCCATTGTATTATGTTTCTAGCACTACTGGGAAAGTGACCACAATTCCAGTGCCTCAAGATAACACACATTTATAATCTTACAGTTTGGGGCAGTGGTTGGCAAACTGCGGCTCGCGAGCCACATGCAGCTCGTTGGCCCCTTGAGTGTGGCTCTTCCACAAAATACCGACTTCTGCGCATGGGCCACGAAGTTTCAATCGCACTGTACATGCGCGCCCACACGTGGTATTTTGTGGAAGAGCCACACTCAAGGGGCCAAAGAGCCGCATGTGGCTCCTCGCGAGCAGTTTGCCGACCACTGGTTTGGGGGATCAGAAACCTAAAGTGGGTTTTATGGGCTAAAATCAAGTTATTAGAAGAGCTGCATTCCTTCTGGAGGTTCCTAGGGAAGAAAGATTTCCTTGACTGTTCCAGCTTCTAGTGGCTGCCTGCATTCTTTGGCTCAGAACCCCATTCTTCCTCTTGAAATGTAGCAGCATAGCACCTTCTAATCTCTCTGACTATATTTCCATTATGACGTTACCTTCTCTGGTTCTAATTCTGCTGCCTCCCCCTTATATGTAAGCATACTAGGCCCACCTGGAAAATCCACGATCATCTTCCCAAAATCTGAGCACTATCTTTTATTTCAATGTCCCTTTTGCCACCAATGGTAGCTCATTTACAGTTTCTAAGGATTAGGTGGTAGAAATCTAAAGGGGGCATTGTTCAGCCTACCACAGCTATGTTTGATTTTTCTGAAATACCTAGATATGTAAAAATATAAGGTCTTTATCAAATAATATGACTGTGTTTTAAAACTCAGAAAGTCAAAATAAATGTGATTAATATTTAAAAACTATTAGTATAGACTTATCAAAAAACACTAAATGGGAGGGTGATTATTTTTAAACTTAATAATTATGAGGCCTGTCACTTTTTTAGTCTTTTCTGAGAGAAACTCTTCATTCCATTGATGAAAATGATCCCTCTCTACTCCCCTCAGCTTGAGAACTGTCACAGCAACTCACCCAAAGTCAATCAATCTATTCCAATGTCTGCAATTATTAAGCTAACCTTATAATGGTTCTCTGTCTAAATTGAGATAGTCTAGGATAATATTATTCCTGCTCTTTAGAATTTGCATGGACAAGTATAGAGTGAATAGGGCAGCTTGTAATGACAGGTGGAATAAAAATAGGTATGTTTACCAGAAAAAAAATGCAGAAAATTAAATCAAATTTGCATTTCAGGTAAATCATATATTATTTCTTAGTATTATATGTCCTAAATATTTACATGATTATACTACAAATTTGTGTTGCTTATCTGAAATTCAATTTTAATTTGGTGCCTTATGGTTCTATTTGCTAAATCTAGCAACTCTACAGAGATATAATATTGGGTCCTAAGTGGCCAAGAACTAGCTAAAGTTAAAGGAAATAGAAAATTTTGAGTAAGTAGAAGCTATAAGGTAGAGAACAGTTTGAGGGCCAGCAGAGATACTTAATTTGTTCTTATTTGACAAACAGGAAGATGAATTGCAGTATACATAAAGGCTAGAGCACTTACAAATCCTTCAGAAAGAGACAAACACGACAGGAGCAATGACCAAATGACACAAATAGGCAATTCATAGGAATAGCTAGTAAACCTATGAAATTATGTTCAATTGTCTTGATAATTAAATAAATCTATAATAATAAAAGCATAATATGCAAATAGACTGAATGACTGAACAGTGGAACGGCTGTCTGGACGACCTTCCGATGACCATGCTATGACATGCACTGGTGCTAGGCCAGCCAAGGTGGGTGCGATGCAATTGGTCAGGGGGCCCTGCCATTGCCCCACGATCGCCCCGCAGAAGGCCCAGGCCACCGGACAGTGACGCTGTGGTGGGTGTGTGGGGCGGTCCAGTGATCACCCCACAGAGGGAGGCCCAGGCCAGCCAAGCGACTGCACCCCACACCTGTCACCCGTAGAGGGAGGTGACTGGTGGCAGGGGAAGAGGGGCAGTGCCACACAGATGGCAAGCAGTGGCAGTGGTGTGGGCGGGGCTAGCTGCCAGCAGCCTGGGGAAGGAAAGCTCCTATAGGCCCTGATCTCCAGCCAGGCCTAGGGACCCTACCTGAGGGGTCCTGGATTGTGAGAGGGTGCAGACCAGGCTGAGGGACACCCCTCCCATCCCACCCCATCCCCCCTGTGCATGAATTTTGTGCACCAGGCCTCTAGTATTAACATAATAAGGTTTGTTTTTCCCACCAAGTTTTATAAGCAAAGATAAAAGAGATTGATAGTGCTCAGAGTTATTCAGCATGTGGAGAAATTAGGTCTCCCATACATTTTAGGTGAAAGTCTAAATTATTACAATAATTTTTGAATAAGTATGTGGTGATATATCTAGACATATTCATGAGTCATATAACTCCAGGGTCATAATATTAGCAAATCTCCTTTCATTCTCCTTGAGGTGGTAATTGAAGAGTTTTGATTCTTGAACCAATTTCTTGTATTGGAAGGAATCTCACTGGCCATTAGGGAAATTAAATCAAAGACCTATCCCCACATGGTCTCAAATCCATCTTTTGTTTAATATATTTAACTTTTACTTCCATAATCTTAGCTCCCATCATACAGCTCCAAACTAGTTTCCCTAGAACCACTTTTGCATCCTAAAGTCAGAATAATCTTTCTCAAAGTGCAAATCTGATTCTGGAATATTTGCCTCTTTTCCTTCCCCCATTCTTGTTGTTGCTAAGAATCGTTCCTGGTTTCCTCTTGCTGTTAGGATGAAAGACAAAATCCTTGACACAATTTACTGACTACCACCCCAGCCGTCTTGCACCACCAATTTTCTCACTGGTAGTGTGTAGCCACCCAAACTTCTTCAGTTCCTGGAGCTTACCACGCTGTCTTCCCGACAGGGCTTCAGATCTGACCTCTTTTTGACTGTTATCTATTACTCATGGATCACAACCTTGCTCTGCCCTGGCTTATTCAGGATACCCTTTTCTTGTCTCTGCAACTAGGCAAAACCCCAATTGCATGAGCATCTGCAGCACTGTGGTGTACTGCTCTTCTTAGCATCAACCACGTTGGAAAGTTATGTCTTGTGTGGTTATTTGATTCATGTGCCTCTTACCCACTAAAGGACTAACAGAATGAGTGCAAGAATCATGTCTGGTTTTCTCTCCATTGTGGCAGAGTATCTCAAAAAAGCTTACCGAGTGAGTAAACATTTATCTGTTTCCTATACACGTAAATGGCTGGATAAACAATATAAGTAGATATGAAGGAGTTCCCATCTCCAGTTTCTGATAGAGGCTTAAGCCTCCCCAAATTACCAGTGACTAGAGAAGGAAGATTCAAATAATACCCCCCCTATAAACCCTAACCTGTCACTGTTTTAATCATCATGGAATCTTTCTCAGCCATTTTATCCTGTTTCCCCAAAATGGCTACAGCTACCCTCTTTCAGATGAATGAGTTGTGTGTATGAAGTAGGAGAGAAAACAATGTGGGCTCCTTGGTGCCAAGTTGAAACTGATTTGCTTAAGAATGTAGTTTGTGTTAACTCTGAGCTGGAAGGATTTGCAAATTCAATATAAATTAGCTACATCAACCATACGTGGGTTTTATGTGAATACTGGTGTGACAAAGTCTATAGTTTGATGAAATAAATGGAAACACATTTTAAGGGGGCAAATGCTTTTATAAATATAGTTCTTATTCAACTTTCTTGCTTTTGCTTCCAACCCTCTGGATATCAGAGAGCAGTACCTGTTGCGTATGTCTTTCACTATATCCCCAAGGTAAGCAATAAGGAATGCAATTCACTAAGGTTGAGTCAACTCAAGAAATTTTAGTTTGTGGTCTTTGTTTTATCCTAAACATAAAATAGTTTTCTATTTCTACGTAGATCTAGGAAATCATCTAATGTACTTTACTGACTACAGTAATTATTAAATTTAAGTAAGAGTAGGGAGTTTTCAGTATTTATGCAACATACGGAGGATGATATGGTGCTGGCTACGTGCTGCCAGAGTATTGAATCTAGACAGGCTAATCTGTACTACTAGAATGACACCCTGTGGCTGGATGTATCAATAGCAGAATGCTCACTTGTCATTCTTCTCTTTCTCTCTTTGGACAAAAAAAATAAATCCAATATAAAATGCAATTTATGTAGAACTTACAGACAAAATCAATGTATTGTTGGAAATGGATTGAATAGAGTTAGTAAGAATAAAAGAGTTCACTATTCATATCTCAGTCTTTGTATATCATGACACATACCAACAATTCAGTGCACAGCGGGTAGAGATATTTCCCTTACAAGTACTTTGAGTTTACAACTCAAATGGATGCTCATCTCTAATTCTCACTTGAGCTCAGCACAGCTTTGAGTCCTCTCTGGTGGTCACATTAGTATCTCAATGTTGCAGTTATAGAAACTGAAAGTGAAACATGTAGTAAGGTGGTACATACTGAAACAGGGAAAATAGAGCCAGCCATTTTCAATGATTTGACAAACTCAGGGTTTCAACCTTCAGAGTTAAAGCTGAAGATCAGAGTTTTCAAGTCCTCTGGCTAGTAAAGGGCTAGCATTAAGCTGCATTGAGTTATTTTGGATTTAAAACATGTATATTACTTTCTTTTTTTCCCTCAGGGTACCCTTCTGTAATGAAATCAACAAATAATTACAAATTCAGGCTTGGAAGATTGGGTCGTTTGAAATGTATTTTCTATTTAAAGCAGAACAAAAACATTCTGCTGCCAGAGATAAGATATCAAATCAGTAGCATTTAATATCCTATTACCCTTCCTATTTTTTCTATAGAAATCTTCTGACCTACAAGACTGGTCAACACCTGCCTCCCCTGTTCCTTCATTCACTGTAAATTCTTTTGCACCTCTGACTTTCTAAACATTTATTGAATTACTCTCTGTGAAACTTATTTGTCAGCGAGTCATTGTGATGCCAAGCAATATCACATTTTCTTGAACTCACTTAAATATTTCCTGTCATTTAAATTTCTGCCTGTCATCTTCCAGGGGAACACCTTGAGAATAAGAACCATATTGCTGGCTTTTCCTGGTCCGTACAGGGCTCAAGACAACAGTCTGTGCAGAGTAGGTGCTTTATTAACGTTATCCTAAATTATCCTGAAAGAAAGAGTTGAAATAATTGGAGTTCAGCTGTTTCCATATGCTCTTATATTTAACATTGATATGTTTAAAATACAAATAGTTTTAATTAGGAACACATAATTTTTTTATAGCCTCACTGTACACTTACACTTCAATATTATAGCAAAGCAGGGCAAAAGTGTGTGTTTTTATCCTATTATAGATGTAGTCAATGTATTTTATCCCCATGTATGTCTGTTACAGAAAGAATATACATGGAGTTCAATGTGTTTTAATGTATCAAAAGAGAAAGGAGAAAATGCCCTATGTTGAAAACCATTCTTTATTGTCCCATATTTTCTATCACTGCATTTTAAAAATTTTGGGTATTCAAAAAACATATTTACTTTTATGCAGCATGAATCCCGAGCGCTTACCTTAGGTCAGGGTGAACCAGCGTCTTAGAGAAGTGAGTCTGTATGACTTTCTCTGCCCTGCTGATCTTGATTCTGCTGCTGCCTGGGCCGTGGTGTGGAGGATGAGGGGGCATGAGAGTGACACAGTTGGGAGGAACAGGGGAGGTCAAAGGGGTGAGGGAGTGGTATGCCTCTGAAAGAAACTACAAGCCAGCTCTGTCTTAATCATCCTGAGTTCCTTGTCCATTCAAAGCCAGAACCTCACCCCTTTGTTCTCTAAAGCAAAAATGTTTAATCCACCACCGGGTGTGTTATCCAGATATTAGAGACCTTGAAAAAGTTATTCATGTGTTTGCTTTAAAATTAAACATATTTCTTTCTAATCACACTGAATGCAGACCAAGTGCCAGTCTTAGGGCTTTTATGATCAGACTGCTTTCATAATTGGTTAAATGTTTAATTTTTACAACTGCTATGCCTTTTTCTCAGTACTGATGAGACTTTTGAAAAAAAAAATGAAACAAACTACCAACAACAATAAACATCATTAAAAAGAAACCATAATAGAACATGTAAGTTATATGGCTAACCCAATTAGCTCTCGTATTTTCATTGTACAAAATATAAAAGTGAAAGTGAAAAATGTAGGAAGGTGGTACATACTGAAACGAGAAAAACAGAGCCGGCCATTTTCAATGATTTGAAAAAGTCAGGGTTTCAACCTTCACATCCTGTTCTTCACTGTCAACTAAATTTTCCACAGATAATCTAGCATCCAAGGTAGTTGCACAATCAATTTGAAGAGGTTTTCAAAATAAAAAGCCTAGCAACAGAAAGCATGACCTCCTGAAGTCTTAAGTTTAAAACTGAAGGCTGCCAAGAGATGAGCAAAGCTGTGAGGCTGGGGATATGCACATGGCTAATCCTGGAGAGAGAGAGAGGAGCCAGACCAAAGATAGCACCATTAGGCTAAGAGAGGAGTTTAAACTTGATCATGAGAGCTGCTGACAAGCTATGGAGCTTGATGAGCTTTGGAATTTCACTTTGGAATGGCTAGAGTTCAAATCTCCAACTACTCCAGATTCATACTAATTACATGAATCCCCATTGTGGTCCGATTGCAGTAGAAAGCCACACACCTGGTGGTAAAATTAGGTATAAAATATGTTCCCTACCGTGGGGAAAATAATCTCATCAGCTACAAGATAATTCACTGCGGCCTCATCCTATCTAATTCATGATGACATCCAGGCTCAGCTGCCAACTACTTATATTAGTTATTGAGACTTGATTGGGGTTAACTGCTTTTGCTTTAGCTTTCAGAAGTCTCTCATTTCAGCTGTCTCCATGATTCAGTGCTCTAAATACTTATTAGAAATGGCAGGATGTGCTACATATGACCAGAAAAGGATCCTAGGCATTTTATTAGATAGGATCGTTCTTTCCTGTATATCAACATATGGGATTTCCTTACATTTATATTCGAAAGTTTTCCTCTTATTTGTTTGCAATGTATATCTGTGATTATGTTAAGACAATAGGGCTTCTTTTTTCTGTATATTGGAAACTATAATATTATCAGTTGCAAAATGTATCCTAATGGTTTCCACTGCATTTTGATGGGTAGCCCAGATGGGATTGACATTATTATTTAAAAAGACCCTATTACAATAACAGCTTATTAAACTCTCAAATACAATAAATATCTCAAATATTCACAAATATAGTACATATTAGTACACTTATTTTTCACCATCACAATAATAAAATTTATGTCTTGAAACAAGTAGATATTTATAGTTTATAATTAATTGAATTGAGTTGAGTTCAGAGAAAAGCAAGAGTAAATAAAGGGAAAAGTAATAAGTTACTTAATGAAATTTACCTCATTAGATAAAAAAAGTATATTTTAAAGTGCACTGAGTTCAACTTTTAGTAAAAATTTACATATATATTAAGTCACACATTATAAACCAGAAGTGTTTTGATTTCATGATAGACTAAAACAGTTATTGAATAAACCTTAAAGACTTCAAGTATAAGTTTTATAGTAAAAATAAAAGTTTTAACATAAATCATAAATTAAATCTTTCCCAGAATCCCTAGACTTGTCTTTTAAAGGTTTTTCAGTAATCTTAAAATGATGATAAAACATACTTGGCTTCAATACAATCAAGCAAATAAAACAAACTCATAGGCCATAAAGATAGACTACTCACACTATCTTAAACATCAAGTACTTTTTATATTACATTTCCAAAAGTTGACTAAATAACATAATTTTCTTTCTTTGAAGATAATGTGACTTCATTTAAAAACACATGGAGGAAACAATTATTTTCCCAAGATGCTGAATTCCTTTTAATTGATTTATATTTCTTTTCTCTACTGTTAACTGGGCATGCTTTGTAACATATTTGTTATATAGATGGGTTAAAGATGGGCCCTTATATATTGTCATATGCTGTTTACTTCTTCACAGCAACTGGAACCCATTAGCTCAAAAACTCTCTGGTGCCCAACTCAAATTTTTACTTGTCCAATTATCTTAAATATAATCCAGATAGCATCGTGCACCACTTAACCACGGAGATACATTCTGAGAAATGCGTTATTAGGTGATTTCATTATTGTATGAACATCACCAAGTGCACTTACACAAACCTAGATGGCATAGCCTACTACACACCCAAACTGTATGGTATGCCTCCATTGCATATGCGGTTCATTATGAGGTGCATGACTGTAGAGAGAATTTTAGCCATTTAGATTGAACCTGCCTGCTCTACACAATGAAACTACATCTAACCTCTGCTAGCCATAGATAAAATAGACCTGAGATATACCAGAACCCAAATCTCTGTTGCTCTTTGGAAAAAGCCCCATTTTGCTATTGAGTGATATCTAAACACATGAGTTCTCTTTTTTAATTCCCTCCTCCAAGAGTCTTTTACCCTCTTCCCCTTCTGAGTAGTGACCTACAGAAGTCACATGCTATGAGGGATATCCCCAGCATGCAGACCTTCAAAGTATGGCCCAGATGAAGCTCTTTGTGTCCCTAGTACCACCGTGTGGTCATATGTGTTTCCTTGATCATCTGAGAAACCTCTAGAACTCACTATAAATACTTTCAGATAAGAAAGAGATACACAATTAAATTCACTGAATATAAATTGAAAACCTCAGGCCCTATATGATCTGAGTGTTTACACTTCAATCCTTTTTCTGTTTGTCCTTCTGGCCTGATTTTGCAGAGATAAGTAGCTAGATAGACCCCAGTAATCTGTAAGAATACACTAGCATGTCTCTTTCCTCTATGGATTGTGTGTGTGTGTGTGTGTGTTCCTGTGTGTGTGAGTGTGTCTGTGTGTGTGTGTGTTCCTCATTAGCCTTCCCCACATTTTTATTAAAGTAAAAGGCAGGCTGGCTGGTGTTGCTCAGTGGTTGAGCACAGACCTATGGACAAGGAGGTCACAGTCCGATTTCCAGTGTGGGGACGTGCTGGAGCCAGATGATCAATGATTCCCATCATTGATGTTTCTATCTCGCTCTCTCTCTCCCTTCCTCTCTGAAATCAATACAAATATATATATTTTTTAAAAGGTGAAAGGCAAACATTTATTTTTCACTGTATAATTCTTCCCCATTGGCTTGTGGTCATTTTGCAGGAAATTTTATATACTTATATGGAAGGCTGACGTAAAAAAAATTCAAGATAATTACTTTGTATTTCTTTCTCTAGTCGAAGGCATTTCATATAGAATTTCATTTTTTCCAAAAGCTAAGTTTAGAAATTTTTGTTGTGATAAAAAACATAACATAAAATGTAGCATCTTCACCTCTTTGAAGATTACAATACAACAGTGTTAACTATATGCACATTTTTGTGTAGCATATCTCTGGAACTTTTTCATCCTGCAAGACTGATACTGTCCACCCAGTTAACAACAATTTCCCTTTTCCTTCCTCCCCCTGCCCTGGCAACCAGCATTTTACCTTCTGTTTCTAAGGGTTTGATTACATTAGAGAGTTTACAGATTATTAAGTAAAATAATGCAGTATTTGTCTTTTGTGACTGGCTTACTTAGCATAATATCCTCAAGGTTCATCAACGTTGTAGGACATCACAGAATTTCCATCTTTAAAAAAAAGGTAAATAACTTTCATTATACATATATTATACATGCATCCATTAATGGACATGTAGGATGTTTCCACCTCTAGACTCTTGTGAATAATGCTGCAATGAATATATGAATACAAATATGTCTTCAAGATGCCAATTTCAATTAATTTGATAAATACCCATAAGTTGAATTATTGAGTCATGTGGTAGTTCTAGCTTTAATTTTTTTGAGGAACCTCCATACTATTTTAGAAAATAAGCTTTTCCATTTTACTTTTCAACCAATAGTTCCAATTTCTACATCCTTGTCAATATTTCTTTTTCTTTTCATAATAGTGACTATCTTGATGGGTATGAAGTGATGCTCATTGTGCTTTTGGTTTGCCTTTTCTTGTGATTGGTGATGCTGAACATCTTTTCATATGCCTATTAGCCATTTATATATTTTTGGAGAAATGATGTCTATTCAAATCTTTTACCTATTTTTAAATTGGGTTATTATTATTTTTAAATTGGGTTTCTATAGAATTATAGTTTTGTATACATTCTGAACATTAATCTCTTATCAGATATATGACTGACAAATATTTTCTCCCATTCTGTAGCGTAACTTTCCACTCTGTTGAAAGTTTATTTTGTTGAGCAAAATATTTTTATTTTGATTGACCATATACATGAGGATTTATTTATGGACTTTTTGTTTGTTATTATTGGTCTATATATTTGGCTTCCTGACAGTACAATGCCATTATGATTACTGTATCTTTGCAATATGTTTTGAAATCAGCGAGTGTGAGGCCTCCAACATTGTTTTTCTTTTTCATAATTGTTTTGGCATTTGGGGTCCATTGAGATTCATATGAATTTTATTTTTTATTTTTAAATATATTTTATTGATTTTTTACAGAGAGGAAGGGAGAGGGATAGAGAGTTAGAAACATCGATGAGAGAGAAGCATTGATCAGGTGCCTCCTGCACCCTCCCTACTGGGGATGTTCCTGCAACCAAGGTACATGCCCTTGACCAGAATCGAACCTGGGACCCTTCAGTCCCCAGGTCGACGTCCTATCCAGTGAGCCAAACTGGCTAGGGCGAGATTCATATGAATTTTAGGATTTTTAAAAATTTGTTCCAGTGATGACACTGGGATTTTAGAGGGCTTTTGTTATATCTGTAGATTGCTTTGAGTAGTATAGGCATTTAACAATATTAAATCTTCTGATCTATAAACAAAGAATATCTTTATATTTATTTGTTTTTTTAAATTGCTTTTAGAAATTTTTCTAATTTTTAGTGTACAAGTCTTTCATCTTCTTGCTTAAGTTTATTTCTATGTATTTTATCCTTTTTTGATACTATCATAACTTGATTTATTTTTAAAATTTCCTTTTCAGGTTGTTTATTATTAGTGTGTAGAAATGCACTTAATCTTTTTTGTGCATTTGTTGTATCCTGCAACTTTGCTGAATTTATTTATTAGGTTTAAGTTTTTGTTGTTGTTTTTGTTGTTGTGTGTATGTGTGTGTATGTAATATTTAGGATTTTGTACATATAAACTCATGTGATCTGTAAAGAGATATAACTTTATCTTTCCCTCTCCAATGTGGATGTCTTCTATATTTTTTCTAGTGTGTTTGCTCAGATTAGGATTTTTAGTACAAATTTAGAACTTCTAAGAGCATATGATACTGTTTAGTTAGTATTGTTGTTATAGAATGGTGACACTACTGTCATCTATTGGCAGGTATGAGCTTTGAACTACTTTTTCACTTTGAGGTATTCATAATCAGTGATCAATGATAAGCTAACTTGGTCCTTTTGGGACTAATTATAATAATACTAATTTACTGTTATTGTTTTTACACATTGCAGCATCTTATATAATTTCACTTTATTCAGTGATATAACTTTTCAAAACTGAGGTATACTGTTGCCTGTGTGCCTATAACTGACTGAAAATAATTGTCCCAAAGCAATAAATGAGCCTTCTGTTCTTGTTAAAAATGGACAATAAAATCCTATCTAATAATAGACAAACATGGTAATTGACTGTACCTTCTCTACACCTCCCATTGGCTAATCAGCGCAATATGCAAATTAACTGCCAACAAAGATGGCGGCTACTTTGCATATACTGGCTGGGAGCGAAGACTGAAGACACCACAGGAGGAAGCCAAGCAACAGAGCCAAGGTAGCGGAGATGGGTGGGAGAGAAGCGGGAGAGGCGGGCGGGAGAGAAGTGAAAGAGATGGGCGGGGTAGCAGCAGCAGAGACGGGAGTGAAGCCCTATTCTTGCAGGAATCTTCCTGCAGCGGGCTTCTAGTATAAAATATAAACCTTACTTATCTTAAAATAAAATGTAAAATATAAACCTTACTTATTTTTAAAAATTAAAACAATAAACTGTGAGATTCATTGCACAAAATTCCTGAGAAATGTTAATAAGGTATCTAGTTTTGAAAATATTTTTGAGTCATATTTCAGTTTAACTATAAATTTAAAGTCCTTGAATATTTCCCAGTTCTCATGTAAAATATGCATATATCATACAGTGATTAATCTTAGAATGACTTTGCTGAATGCAAGAGTGACCTTATTACATTGTCCAGCAAAGAGAAATATAGTTCTTATTACTGGAAAAATTTCGGTATTTTCATCATAGTTCACCAGATCTAAGTTAACATACAATGAAATTTCTCACAGGTTTGGATGTGTCTTTTTCCTTCTTTCTTTCTTTCTTTCTTTCTTTCTTTCTTTCTTTCTTTCTTTCTTTCTCTCTTTCTTTTTTTCTTCTTTCTTTCTTTCTTTCTTTCTCTCTTTCTTTTTTTCTTTCTCTTTTTCTTTCTTTTATATATATAGGCCTGTCTACATTTGAGAAGATTTAAAAATGGCTGATATGTACATAATACCATAAACTAAATCAACTTACTTTTTTAAAAATTAAATACATTCCTTATAGTGCCTACCTCTGACTGTAGATAATCCATAAACAATGAAGTGTTGTTTGACCAAAAAGATAGAACTTCATACTTAGTGGTTGTTCTTGCTTAGCTTTGTTTTTCATCCCATGAATTTGGTAAATTTTGTAATTAATCACCATTTTATTACTATTGTGTTTAAGCTCCTTATTCTCATCACTCATTATCATTTCTGTAGACAAGTTGATTTCTACTTCAGATCAGCATAGATGCTCTGTAGTCATCAGTTGCTTAACCCTCCCATCATCTTCTCTAAGAAACCTCCTCTAAACTCACTTTCACCTAGTCCCCATATTGGGTTAGGTGCTTATGTACATCTATTTCCTAAAGTGCATTATAATGATCAATTTATGCGTCTTTCTTCCATATTCACTGTGAGAGAGTTGAGGAGCATGAATCTCATCTTATTCTTATATTGGTATTCTCAGCATTTTGAATAGACCTGGATATATAACATTAATAATAATATAATTATACAGTATTAACTTTAGAAACTTCCATATTCTAATAACTTTATATAAGGATATGGTCAATTCTCTCAAAATCGCTATGAGCTAGATGCTATTACTCAACCATTTTACAGATGACCCAGAAAGCTTGAATAACCTTCCCAAGGTCACACAACTTGTAATCAGAAGAACTAGGATTTAAATCCTGGTGATCTGGAACTGGAGCCTCTGCTCCTAACCTCCACATCAGTGTAGATGAGTGACCCTGCTACTTGATGGGATACTGTCAGTGTTATTAGACCTGAGTATTACACCCTGTGGTAATCATTATTTTTAGTGATATGGTAATGCAGATGAACTACTATGGTTTGAAATATTTTTGTGGAGGTGTGGAAACCCAACTACACTTTAAAAATATTGCTATTATGAGAAACTGTTAAATTTAACACAAGTAAGTTTTTCAAATGGATCTTATTTTATGCCTATGGCTTCCAAATCAGTAAATTATAATGGCATAAGTGTGATAATATATGCAAAATAAATAAAAATAAGTCCTGTAGTATAGAATGAGCTGATGTACAGGGATGTGAACCTCATAACACTAAAAATTCTCAAACCTCTCAGTTTGGGATACTGTTAAAGTTATATTTTTACTTAGGATATAAAGTTTAATAACGATAGCAAATAGAATTTACTGAGTGTTTACCAAGGTCTATATTTGTCCTAAGAAATTTATACATATTACAGTACTTAATCCTTGCTACTGATCTGTCCTTTCATAAATACCATTTTTTCCCATTTTACATTTAAGGTACGTGAGCTTAAACAAAGTTTAAATAACTTTCCCCAAGTCACAGAACTAATAGCAAAACTGTTAAAAGAATAAATGCAATGGAGAGTTGACAATCTAAAAAGCCTCTATAATATTTACCAATTCTTAGATTCTATCATGTATTGATAACTATCATATTTGTAACAGTATATGATCTTTTTGTTGTTGTTGTTGTTAATCCTCATCCAAGGATATTTTTTGTATGGATTTTTAGAGAGAATGGAGGGAGGGAGGGGGGAAAGAGAGAGAGAGAGAGATTGATCAGTTGCATCTTGAGCAAGGATCGAACCTGCAACCCTTCAGTCTGTGGGCCAACACTCTAACCTGACACACTGGCGAGGGCAGTACATGATCTTTTCAAGAGCTTTTCTAGATTTAGAAAATTTACACTTTAGATGAATGAAGATTCCTCAATGTAGAACACACAACTCAATTTTTCATGTATATTTAAGTTATATATACTCCACCAATCTTGTCTCCATAAGATGTGAATTCTGAAATGAACAATGCCAGGAAATGGCTTTGATGGCACTTCTTTATTGTTGGCAGAGGGGATGCAGATACATCTGGATTTGGGTGACAGATCTGGCAGTTGCAATAAAGCCAGGGTCTTGGCATGGAGCAGTCAGTGGCATCCATCAGTCTTATCAGATCACCCCTTGACATGGTTTGGGTGTTGTTCCTGAAAGCTAAACCTAAGTCCATCTCAGCAAATTGTCCCAACATTCTGTGAGTTACCTAATAGGTTCTGAAAAGCTTTATTTTGCTTAAAGCAACCAGAGGGCTTCTGTGGTTTCCAGCTGAGAATATGTCCAATGAGCATAGTTGAGAAACTAGGCTCAGTGCCTCTGAGCTAGAGGTACTGTTAGCATTTTTGAATGCTGGAGGTTTCGTTTTGTGTTTTAAATGGTAGAGGGGCCAGATGTTTCTTAACTTTTTTACATTAAACTCACATTTGTTTACATTGTTGTTGAAAAGTGGCCTTCCATTTTATTGATGATTTTAGTTTTAATTTGAAATGAAATTCTTCATTTTGTAGATGTAGATGCACATGCCTAATGCGGGGCTAAAGCAGAGTCTGATGGTGCTAGCTTCTCGTTCCAAGTACATTCTTATTTCTATACTTGTCACCAAAACGACTATTTCTCCTAGTGCCATGGAGGATAATTACCATCACTGACTGAGACACTCTAAGAGAAAGGCTTTTATAATGCCACTTCCATTGCAGAGGGAAAAAGCTCTTGAAAATAAATGTACTGGTGACAGAACCAAGTAGCAAATGATTTCTCTTACCACCAATAGAGCCACTAGATTGAGCTCTCCATTATAGAAGAAAAATGCAATAAAATACCACATACTGCCTGGCCGCATGGCTCAGTGGTTGAGTGTCAACCTATGAACCAGTAGGTCACAGTTCAATTCCCAGTCAGGGCAAATGTCCAGGTTGTGGGTTTGATCCCCAGTGTGGGGTGTGCAGGAGGCTGATCAATTATTCTTTTCCATCATTGATGTTTCTCTCTCTCTGTCTCTCTCTCTCTCTCTCTCTCTCTCTCTCTCCCTCTCTCTCTTCCTCTCTGAAATCAATAAAAATATATTTTAAAAAATACCAAATACCAAAATTAAATTTAAGTGTTAGGAACTATTGCCAAAGATAGGTTTGTGGTCTATTCCTGGATTAAAAAACAAAGCTTACTGTAAAATACTAAAACACTACTACTACTAAAGTTATACATAAAATTATTTCTCAAATTTGGGGGAAGGAACTTTTATAATGACAATGGGCTATATGACTCTTCAGTTGGTTTTATGAAAACTTAAAAGCCTTGGCCCGTCTGCCTCAGTCGATTGAGCATCATCTCATACACCAAAAGGTTGCTGGTTTGATTCCCAGTCAGAGCACATACCCAAGTTGTTGGTTTGATCCTCAGTATGTACCAGGTATGTAGCAGAGGTAACTGAACAATCTCTCTCTCTCTCTCTCTCTCTCTCTCTCTCTCTCTCTCTCTTCCTCTGTAGCTAAAATCAATAAAGACATTTTTCAATGGGGGTTAGGAAGAAACAGAAAACCATAAAAAGTAAATTAGCTATCATAATTTTGTTTACTTTTGAAAAGCATGTAGCTTTAATTATAAAAAGTATACCTAATAAAATTTGATATTTACTACATTTTTATGTTACATTTGACAGCATTGGAAATAATAAGTAGTTTGTTTTTAGTGTGTCTATTGAAATGTCAAAAATAAAATGAATTTATCTTTAAAAAAACTATCTTGTAATAATTATATCTACAAATGACTTTATAAGTAAAAATTAAAATAAGCCAGTGAGATGACGAGGGTATCACCATTATAGTTTAAACATCATAAGTAAGATGAAATACTATCCAATTTATTTCTCATCTATTAAAAGAGTATATAATGAGGTACATTAAGAATTTATCATCACATAAATGAATGATAATACTGGAACATGCATTTTAATATTTTTTGTTTTGGAAAAGTCTGATTTTTAATATTTTCTATAAATTATACAGAGCAATTCATTAACCTCATGCATGAAAATGAAACATATGTGCCCATTATGCCATTCCCTCCCTCCCAGTTAAGACAGCCAGTCGCTTCATCTCTCTCTTCAAGTTTAGTAGGAGTGTGGCTGCCTCTAAGCCCAGGTTGATGCTTTCTCCTCTGGGATTTCCCTATATCCACACTTGGATATATATTCCTTTGAAAAATATACCCTTCTCTAATTATTAGAGTGCAATTATATCCTGTTGGAACCTTTTAAGATTTTTCTAATTTATTATATTATAGTATCGAGTTAGCTACTTATTGCTTCCATGGCAAATTTTATTCATCAGTCTTTAGGTTTCTATTTTATAAAGGACTAGTCTTTTCTAAATCTTCAATTTCACACCTCTACATAATAGCCTAAGAGCTATATGCACCTCTTAAAATGAGAGAATAAATTAAATTTTTAAAGAACCTGCTCTCTCTCTTTTTTGACCATAGATATTGTTCTCCTGTGTCAAAGGCACACAAAGTATCTTTTTACCTATCTGATAATTTTTCTATCCTTTGAGCTCACAGTGAGAGTGTATGCTTTTCTAATAATGGATGTTCATATTGATTCTGGCTCACATTCCAAATCTGTCATGCCGATATAAAAGTTTTATTGAAGGAGTTTTAATTTAGCCATATATTCTCTTGACTATTTAATGGTTGCAGGGGCATTCCTCATGAAGAAGATGGAGACAGCCACATCTGTAGTCAGCAACTTCTCATCTTTGCCAAAAGGGATAATTTTATATGTTTCATATGCTAACCAAAACACAGTCACAACAGCATTCTCACTTTTTACCTGGAAGAGGCCTTTTTTACAACAGTGAGTGGGGAGTCACTATCCCCCCTGCATTCTCCCTTCCCGCTGAGCCCTCGTTCTGTCATAGGAATCCTTTCCAGAAGTGTAGTCAGGATGTGCTTCCACTCTGGTGTGGTCTATGCTGGACCATAAGCCTGTAGGCCTCATCCTTGACCTTAGAATTGCTCAGAACTCTATTGGAGAATCTCTGTTAATTTCAATATTTATGTTTGATTATTTATTGCTAATGTCCAGTGTGACTGCATTATGTTTACAAAATGTGATATGATTTGCTTTGAAATGTACTCATGTATAACTGTTACATTGAATAAAAACATGTCCCATGGTATGTTATCAAGAACTTTAATTCTGATCTCCTACTACCTGTTCAAATCTCTTCTTTCTCCTTGAATAAAATATAGAAGTTCCATGAATTATCTGGACATTTTTTATGGTCTTTGGTTCTCCCAAGAATCTCAGTTCAAAAATTAAAGTGTCTAGTGTCATATAATAGTAAAAAAATTCCAAATTCATCTGAAATAAAAGTTTTCCCCTACCTTCCCTCGGGGATATAAAATACATACATGAGACTGTCATTTTCTTTGCTTGTCCTAAAACACAAAGACACTTATGGAAACAATTTAATGTGTGAGTATGCCAGTTCAAGGTTGCAGACTTAAATGTCTTATAATCTAATTCTTTAAATTATTTCCTCTAATTTGGAGATGAGACTTCTTGAGAAAACCAGGGAATGAGAGTTGTTCTTTGTTTTTAAATATTCATGCTAGTATTCCATTGGATTTATTAGAAAAAGTCCATTAATATTATTCTGTACAGTTAGGGACCAATTATTATTTCCAGAATAAGCCCTTAGCTTTCTTCTTACACTTTGCCATAATTCATCTCTCTTGATTTCTTCTTTAATTTTTCATCTTTGAAATATCTCTTCATGCCCATATTCAGGTCTATTCTCTCTCTACTCCATACTTTCATATTATTATTATTATTATTATTATTGAAGAGCCCTGGCCTGTATAGCTCAGTTGGTTGCGCATCGTCCCATGCACCAAAAGATTGCTGGTTCAATTCCCGGTCAGGGCACATGTCCACATTGTGGGCTTGATGGATGTTTCTCTCTCTCTCTCTCTCTCTCTCTCTCTCTCTCTCTCAAAAACAGTAAGAACATATATTTAAAGAGAATAGAAAAAAAGGGGGTAAAAGCACTTTCTTTTTCAAAGTATATATGTTTATGTATATATGTTTATTACTCTCTTCTGTTCGTAATCCTCCCTATGAATCCTATCCTTTGGGGTTCATGTGCTTAAATAACATAGACCTTGAAAAGAGGCCAGAAGGAAACATTTGTTAAAGAGGATTCAGGGACCTCACATAAAACTTACACGGCTCCAGGAAGCTTCTCTCAACTCAGAATCGCTTCTTGCTTTATAGAGTGTGATTTTATTTACTTCACTCAAGACTTCAAGATTGTTTTTAATTTGATTTGCCTATTGAGAGCAATGCAATATTTAATCAGCTCCTGTTTCCTGATATTTTTCTGCTTTGCTTCTGAAGCTTCCCAGATGTGTACATGACATGCTCTCACATCCTGTTACCAACCTTGATATATTTTACACTTGCAAGTTGTCCTTTATGACTGTTCCTCCATCCAAGAATTGCCGAGTTCTCGATTATGTTGTAACCTTGGCTACTGTAAATTTACCTTAGTTCAAATCATGTCCTTTCTTTTTTCTTTTTTTAGACAAAGTGCAAGCACCTTGTCTTCAGCATTCAAGGAGGCTGTCATATAACACCCAAGGAAGCTGGAAACTTTATGTGAAACACATGTTGAGCCCCCAACATTCACCAATTAATGACCGGAATGCAAAGCAATTTAAAAGAGGGGAATATGCTCCAATGTCTGAAGGAAAACAAAACAAAATAAAACAGTAAGAATCAAATTATGTGGCTTGAAGTCAAAAGGATACTTTCTCAAAATTTAAACAAATGGTTTGTAAAGAATAATTCCACTCCCCGTAAAAGTAAGAGCCCCTGAAAGCTGAGACCAAGAGATTTGGAAGTGGACTGTGGACCACAGAGAAAACATTTATGCAACTGAGACATATAAGTACATATACCATGTATAAGGAAAGAAAAATTTCACACACACCCCCATAGCAATAAATCAAGAGAGATTATTTGAGCAAAGGTAAATTTGGGGACACATTCATATTTTTGGAAATATTCTGGAAGCCTAATATGTTGGGACTGAAAGAACATAGAGGTCACTTGATCAAAAATTCATCACTAGAAGTATATTTGTCTTGGAATACCTCATAATTTTACTTGCATTGTTCCTAAGTTTTATTACTTGTTCCTGGAATAAAATTTTTACATACATTCTTTCTGTTCTAGAATATTTGTCTGCTTACAAAGACAAGGTCCTAGAGAGAATAGGGATTATTTTTCTGAAAAATCTGCCTCCGTCCAAAACTTCTCAATGTAACATTTTGCCCTAATGAGGAAATTTTAAAAATTGAGAAAATATCTAATTATCCATTTAAATAAAGTTATAGATCTGTTTTCCAGGCAATGTTACTATGAATAATTTTAATTTTTTTCTGACTTGAAATATAATATACCTATAAAATTTGGAAAGGACAAAAAGCTTATAAGGAGAAGTAAAAAAATATATGTGACATCCAACAATACATTTTTATGTAGTTTCTCTAACTTATGTTTATTGGAATAAGATTTTTTATATATAAACTTATATTTTATCATTTAAGTTTTTAAAATTAATTACAGTCAACAAACACAACATTATATTTGTCACAAGCGTACAATAGTGATTAGACATTTACACAACTTACAAAATGAAATGATCACCCTAAATCTAGTACCCATCTGACACCACACATAGTAACTACAATATTATTGACTATATTTGACTTACTATTATTTTAAGACATTTTTTCTATGCCCTTAAATGTTGTTTATTTCAACAGCTGCATAAAATTTTATTGTGTGAATATATCACTGTGTGTGTTTGTGTGTATGTATGTGCGTGTGACCACAACCACCATAATTTATTATAATAATTTTGTTATAAATTATATACATAATTGGTTTTTAACATTTTTACGTAAAAGCCATTTTCTAAATTTTAAACAATTACTTCCTTATGAGAGATTTCTAAAAGTGCTCAAAACATTAGCATTTTAAGTTCACTTTGTTTTCTATAAACCTTTCAACAATTTATGCTCTATGATGGTGTATGAGACTGCCTGCCTCACTTCAATTTTGTCAACAATGAGTTTTATAAACTATCTTATTTGATAATATCAAGCTAAAAAAGTTATTGGTTAGTTTTAAAAGCCAGTTAAGGTGGGAAGCATAAAAATGTATATCTCCATGTTTTACAGATTTTATATAAACTTGAAATGTTTACAGGTACATTAACTTGCCTCACTTTTTATTTAGAGCCAAAGGTATTTACTTATTATTCTGTCATCTTTTTAGCATAAACCATATCTGCTTTGCATCAGTATGGTTTTGAGATATTTGTTTTTGGTTTTTTAAAGTGAAAGAAGAAATAAAGGACACTTATGAAGTAATAGGAATGCAGAAATCTCCTGATCTTTAAAGAAAAAAAAAAATTACCCTCTGTTTTTATGTTGTTTCATCCAAATCTAATTTGACATGAGTTACTTTATGCAGTTTACCTTTAATCTTTTCAAAGCAGAAGGGTAAAGACAGATCTGGTCTTCTTAATATTTTTATTTGGTGCTGAAGGTTCCCAAATCTCACTATTTTTGGAGTAGAAACTTATATGATGAATTACTGTCTAAGGATGAGGTTAGAAATGATACGCAGTAGACCTCAAGTCTTTATATTACTGTACATAAAACAGAGTCTTAACTTGGGCAGATGTCTATTTTAGTAGCTTTGAGTTTGTACATACTGTAAAAGGTTTTCTCTGACTTTATCACTTATAAATACATAAAATCTAACAATATATGAATACTATTATTAGCTATAAAATACTATCTAATACAAAATGCTATACATAATAATATACATTAAAAGATCCTCTTTCACCTGTATTTTATTAGAAAATCTGATAAGAAATGAGCAATTCATTACATTTGTAAATAATCAACTTACTTTTCTCTGCACATAAAATATTTACGAGGATCATTTTAATTAAATATTGACAGATTAATATGACAAAAAAGCATATACTATCTACAGAAACATTTCTGAAATTACTTAGAGTTAATTACTGCCAGAAGAAATAAGAAATTCAATATCAAGTATTTGCCTACCATGTGAAATTTTAGCTTTTAAGAGTAGTTAAAATCTTCTATGCTGTTCTATGAGTTCTCTTTTTTCTTTTTTGCTCAATTCCTCCATGCCTCCAACACCTCCCTCCTTGCCAGAGCTGCTGTCTGCTGCTCTCTATCTATGATTCTGTCTCTATTGGGCTTGGTAGTTCAGTTTGTTCATTAAATTCCACATAATAGTGAAATCATATAGTACTTGTCTTTCTCTGAATAGCTTATTTCATTTAGTATAACATTCTCCAGGCCCATCCATATTGTTACAAAGGGTACAATTTTCTTCCTTTTAATGGCAGAGTAATATTCCATTGTGTAAGTGTATCATAGGGGTGGAGGAGGATGGGTGGAGGTGGAGGTGGTGGGGGCATAGAGGGGATAAATGGTGATGGAAAAAATAAAATAAAAAATTTAAAAATATTCTATGCCTTATTGCTTAAGACTGAATCATTCTATTTGTTAAAAATTCAAATCACATATTTTAAAATTTTTATATTATTGATCATGGTTATCTCTTAGTGATAGAAAAAATGTGTTGAAGAGAAACATAACTTTTATTGTTATATGACTATAAAATTTTGCTTTTATTTATTTTCCCCATTTTTGCTTTATTTGTACAGAAAACCAAATGTTAAATGAGTAATGGCAATTATTTCCTCAGCAAGATCTTTTAAAAATATTTTCAGTAATTTAGTTAACCACAAAAGAATGACAAGAAGGTTAAGTAGTCAAAGTACTTATTGTTAGGCATTTATAAGTGCAAATTTAATTGATTATTCAGACTATTTTGCTGTAAAATTTTCCAGAAGTGAAATACATTTACCCAGATCTTTCTGAACTTAAAGTTCTGATAAATTTCTTCTCATATCATACCTTCTATCTTTTTACAGAGGGGACACTTCAATATCTTAATTATTTGTGTGTGTTTTATAGTCCTTATCACCTCCCCCTCCCACATCCACATCCTCCCTGGTTAATTCTGTATTAAATGCAAATACCTGAATAAAATTAGGAAAAAACAAAACAAACAAACTTGATGCTGAGCTATAACCAGGAGAACTAAACATTCTCCTGCAAGACATTCCCATTGCCTGAGAAAGCATACAGTGAGCAAGGGGCCCAGGCAGCAAATGAGAACTTCTTACCCTAGGAAATGCTGCAGAGATTTGAGAGTGCTGGAACCATATTTCTAGTGCTGCATCACATGTTTGAAATAAAAGTGAAAACGATGATGGTGAAGATGATGGCGTGACAATGGTGGTGACAATGGGAACAAGAATGATGATGATTTTAACTGGCACTGAGGAATTGTTCACGACACAGCAAGCCCTGAGCTAGTAAGTGATAAGGATTTAGAACATTATATCATTCATGTCCTCTAGTTTTAATGATTAACTATAGACAAATAATTCCTAAGTGCAAAAGTTTACCTCAGATTTTATCTCTGGAGCTCCAGGTACATAAATCTAATGGCTGTGATGGTAGGCAAAATAGTTAGAAGTTGGCTATCTATTGGGTCTGTGTGATCAGATTATTGACATAGTTTGTATATGTGTGTTTATGCATGGTTTCACGTGTTTATTTTTTTCATTCATCATGTGGTAGCAATAAAATTGGAAAAGAAAGTATTTTAAAATAACACACCACTGCAAAATAAGTCACGAGTCAAAAGTGAAGAAAACGCACATTGCAAATATAGTAGTTTATCCATCTAGCTCGTTGTCATTGTAGTTATTCACTGCCCCCCTTCCCATAACTGTCTATCATCACTACTGTGGTGCCTCTGGGCAATAGTCCATCACACCTGTCTCCTGCTCCCGCTGTCCCACTCAGACCAAGCCCCCTCCCAGATTTTCTTAGGCTTAGTTATTTAGTAAGTAGCATCTTTCTTTTGCCATTCAAAAAACAACAACAACAACTTTAAGCTGGATTTTACAAAGGTATTTTATTATGAATATGTTTGATCAAGTGACAAACACTCAAAGAAGCTGAACTGAGCACATGTGTTTTCCTCTCATAAGTGTGCCTCATCAATGGTAGAGAAAAATACCTAACTGATAAATAAAAACTTGCATTAAAAGGAAATTGGAAATAATCTACTTGGGTAATTAGATTGTTACACCTATGGATCCGTATCCTGGCTTCCATACTAGTTAACTATGTAACAAGGGACAAGTTACTTAACTTTTGTGCCTCACATTTATTTTCCATAAAATGGAATCTCAATTATACCTATTATGCAGGTGTGTTATTTTGTTTGTTTGTTTGTTTGTTTGTTTTTAAAAAAGAACATATTACAGAATTTGCACAGAAAAAAAAGAGCTCTGAAAAGTAACTGCACATAGTGAACATGATTGGTAGATTTGATCACCAAGGTCTCAAACTGATATTTTAAATTGGTTTGCTTAGGGCTTACTAGCACTCTCTTAATCACTAAACTTTTCTCTCTGGATAAGACGTCTCAACATGTTTAAGAAGGAACAATGTGGGAATTACTCTTAAACCAGTGCATGACTGACTAAGAAGTGGGATACAGTTTCTAGAAAACTGATTTAAAGTGTACAATGGTTATCAGCATGGTATAAAGCCGCCTCTTCTTCCTCATGTTTCTCGATGATTTATTTCATAGGATGGGACAGAGAGAGTCCACTTGGCTCTTGAGCAGCGAATGACATTAGCAGTGACTTTCTGCATGCCATCATCTCTGGAATTGGAATGAGATTTATTCGGGAAACCTGGAGCAGTTTGTAATCATAGACCAGATGGTGTACAAATAATTTGTTATCTAGATTGTGCAGATGAAGGACTATCGGTCTGTAAGGTTAAGGCCAAGGTTAAGTTGTGACTCAGGTTATTGGGCTATTTAACTTTACCAGAGATATTACAAAATAAATGGCTCCTATCCTCTACCCCTGGTAAAATGATGGCACAGAAGCCTGCTTTAGAATGCTTCGTTTTCTTCCTTGAGATGAGCTTGACTCTTACAATACCATCATATCATACACTTCCTTAACTATCCATCAGAGGAAAATAAACTTCATTTACAGGGCTTCTCTCTTTCTTTCCTTTTAAATTGAAATCATTCTTCAACATCCCCTATCCTTTGATTGTCTGTAATCATCTGTCATTCATCTTTACAATCTTTTCAGCCTCACTTTGTTCTTGTTTGCGGAATTCCAAAGTGACACCTCCCGATCTCCCCAGAATATTCTATCTATGGCCAGAGGGTTGCTCTTTTGTTCAAACAATGTCAAAAACATTTACTTCAAGATCCAGTTAAAATATTCTGTCTTAAAAACCCTTAAGGGAACAGTTGTCTCATTTGGAAATTGTTTACTTAATTCCTTTCCTACCAATCTGCTAGTTTATTTGAATTTTGCTTCCAACCTGTCTTTATAGAGGCTATAGAAGCAAAGAGAACCACATTATTGATAGTTCTTGCCTTACCAAAGAGCCTTCTCTCATTTCCCTAATGTGCTAATTTCTGGTTTAGGAAATAAAGCTAAAATAAAATACTATTTTCTTCTCTTCTCTTAATTAACTTATTTTTCTTCAAATGGTATAACATCCAAGGCACATGTTCAGCATGAGGGAATTAATGGAGTATGGGGAAATACATAGAAAACAAAAAGGGAGGATAATTTTTAAAATGAAAAACTTTGCAGAAGAACAGACAGATAGTGAGAAGGTGGAATGACTATCCTTAATACTTCCTTACAAAGTGGCCTTAATAACAAATGAATCAATGTAATGCTCACAATAGCTACTGCAAGGCTCAGTGGAAACAGAACCTAAAACTCAAAGTAACTTTTTCAAACTAATGTGAATTGCTATCAATGGGCCACAGTAGAGTGGAAAAGAAAATCCAGAAATATTTTAATAAACTAGTTGCCTAGTGCATGAAATTTGTACATGGGGAGGGTGGGTGTCCCTCAGCCCAGCCTGCACCCTCTCCAATCTGGGACCCCACAGGGATAGGGCCTAAACTGGCAGTCGGACATCCCTCTCATAATCTGGGACTGCCCCTCCTGCCAGCCTTCTTGCCCCCAACTGCCCCCTCTTGCCAGCCTGCTCACCCCCAACTGCCCCCCCCTGCTGGTCTGCTCACCCCCAACTGGACCCCCTGCCAGCCTGCTTGCCCCCAACTGCCCTCTCCTCCTGGCTTGATTGCCCCTAACTGCCTCTGCTTGGCCCCGCCACCACACTTTGTCTGGAAGGATGTCCAGAAGGTCTCCCGGAAGGTCTCCCAGTCTAATTAGCATATTACCCTTTTTTTAGTATAGATTGGTATTTAATTAATGCATGTATAAGAATTATTGAAATATGATATTATTTTTTTTGCACAAAACATGGTAATAACTTTTACAGGAAAGAACCATCAATGAATTACAAATTCGTAGGCGAAAGTATAACAAGAAATAGGATATTTGCATATTATCAAAATGTTTTTACAATTTACCTTAAATTTATAAAGAAAAAAAACTAATTCAATAGTGGAGAAACATGGTAAATATCACCTTAGTGAAGTTTTCAGTTGACACCACCAGTAATGAAACACATAAATATCATGTATTTCTTTATATCAGCACTGAGGAAAGCACAGATTCACTTCCATGGTATTTGTGCAAAAAAATGCAACTTAATATAAACATGAAGAAATATCTGACAAACCTAGACAAAGGAAAATATATAGAATTACTGGCTAATATTCTTTCAATATGTCAAGATCATGAAAGACAAGAAGGCTAAGAACTGTCACGGATTTGGAGGATATTAAGGAACGCTGATAACAAAATGCAATGTTGGATCCTGATTGACTCCTGGGCTGGAGAAAGGACAGTGGGACAAATGGAAAAATTTGAATAAGGTCTCTAGGTCAGTTAGCAATATCATATTTTTAGCATGGGTGGCTAATTATTAATAAAGGAAGTTAGCAAAGGGAATCAGACATTAAGCATAATGAACTAGGGAGCAGAATCCTGCTTGCTTAACCGGGAATTTATAGCTTCACACACTTCCCAGGAAACCACCATCATTCCTCAAGACTACTGGGGGGAGGGCTAGGACAATTAAGGAGGAGGTAAACACATTCGCAGTAGAAGCCAAGAAGGCTAGATGCCTGATAGAGACCTGTCAGTCTAGCCTGGGAAATGGATCAGATTGGATAAAAGACATTTACCCCAGAAAGCCTAGGAAATAGATTGGTTAGAGGGTGGACCAATCAGAAACCCAAGAAAGCTTGGGAAGTTGATTGGTTAGTTTGAAAAGAGCACCTGGTCCTTCCTAAGCCCCAGGTAATATAACCTGAGTCTAACAAAGACAAAGGTGGGATGGATGGAGATGAGTCATTGGGAACTTAGGGGCAGCATTCCATTTCCTCCTGGATAAATCTCACTGCTAAACCTCATCCTGCCATGTTTGAGTCTCTTAAAATGCTGCTCTCATGGCTCCATGACAATTTTCACTGGCAGCATTATTACTGTGAATCTCCCAGGTCTTGTTAGCTGTACTATCTATAATAATAAAAGTGTAGTATGCTAATTAGACCAGACATCGTTCCAGATGAAGCCAGGGCTGCAAGGGAAGCCCAGGTCCTGGGTGCCAGAGGGAAGCCGGTACTGGCAGCTGGGGGAAGGAAGGCCTACTGTTGCACAAATTTTGTGCATCAGGCCTGTAGTGATTTTATAAGATACTAAAGCCCCGGTGCACAAATTTGTGCACAGGTGGGGTCCCCAGGGTCATGGGGGAGGCTGGGACGCGATCGGCCCTCCAGGTGGATGGTGGGATGCCCATGCCAGCCTGGGATTCAGATCTGTCCCACTGACATTCTCACTGGTTGTTGGGAGCCACCTGGCGGTGGCTTTTATATCCTTCTTCCTTGCGGAGTTTCTAGGGAGGGGAAGCAGCCGCAGTGCCCAAGGCCGACTTCCAGGAGGCCAGCGGCATTCATCAGGATTGTGCTGGTGGCGCTGGTCAGTTGGTGCCTGGCCTGTTCTCTGGAGATTGGACCTGCAGGACTACTGAGAGAGTGAGTGGCTGCCACAGGGCTGGTGGGCCGCTGGGATGGGTTGGTCTGCTGAGTGGTGCTCTGGCTATGGGAGCACAATGACCACCAGGGGGCAGCTCCTGTGTGATCAGTGAGTGTCATAGCAACTGGTTGTTCCAGTCATTCCGGTCATTCGTCATAATGGTCACTTAGGCTTTTATATTATAGATTAGTGTTTGGGGACACTGGGTGAGGGATATATGAAAATTATTTGCATTATTTCTAACCTTTTTGTAAGTCTGAAACTATTTCAAAATAAACTTTAGGAAAAATAGAATAATGGAGAGATAGCCTTTAAAAGCATATGTGATCTCCAATTAAAAATTTGGACGTTTAAATATAAATTTAGGATCTCCAAATAAAACTTTCAGAAAGGGTCCCTTTCTTATTTTATTACTTACAAAGTAATTGCAAAGTAATAAAATAGATGTCCAGTCAGCAAGGAATGAACCCTTTGGTATGTATTTAACTAAGAAGATTATATAGTTTATGGAACATTTCTGAAACTATAATAGTCTGGGTGATACTGGGTAAGACATTTGTGTTTATTTTGAAGTTATTTTATTTTCTGCATCTAACACCAAAATAGAAGTTTAAATTTTTGTTTTCATCCTAGAAGAAAAGAAATGTTAAATTTCTCAACAATTAACAGCAAACCAATGTGGAGCCACTTATCTGTCCCTTTATACTAATCTCTTACTAAAATAAAACACACACACACACACACACACACACACTAAACATAGAGTTATTTGGTATTCTAACTACATTATGAAAGGTGTGACACTAAGATATTTTACTCAGACTGACTCAAAAGGAAGATAGCAAGCTATTTTTACTAAAAACAAACAAACAAAAAAATCCATTATAGTTTTCAAAGTTGGTAATTACTTCCAGAACTTAGAATTTAAATTGCAAAAAAGATTCTACAGTGGTCACAAAAATAACTTAGTTCTTTATAAGTAATCTGTATCTAAGAAAGATCTTCCGGCCTGATGTTTTTAACAATTGGAGAAAAGTGTTCAGATTTGATAGGAGTAAGTAAAAAACCCTGAACAGTTTATTATCTAGAGTGGCAGGCTTAAGGGGGCCACTCATTCTTTGACATTGTCTCCATCATGAGGTGGCATCTAGGTCCCACATTCCCTCTCTTGCAGGGATGTTGCTTCAGTCTCAAAATTTTAAGAGCCTGACAGCTTCCACTTCCCTTTTCATGGAACACTCACTCTTGAAGTCTAAGCTGCCATGTAAGACAACAAATACTGCACATTGGGGAGACAGGGTGAGACACCTACGAGGATGCATGGAGAGGGAGAGTCAACCAACTCAGCCCAGCCTTCAAATCACCGTCACCAAAATGTCCCACATGAATAAAGCCTTCCTGTGTCCTCCAGACTAGCCCAGTTGCCAATCAAATACCAAGTGACCCTAGTTGACCACAGAGTAACCGCTCAGCTGAGCCTGACCCAAATTCTTGGCCCATAGATCTTAAACATGAAGAGAGGATCATTGCTTTGATAAATTGATTTTAGGGCAGTTTATTATGCAGCAACAGATAACCAGAACACATGGATATGAGCAATGCTGTATGGTGGGTGTGCCTGAGGCTGCAGCTTTCTGTGCCATTCTCACCTCTCCTTTAAAATCTGAATCTCAAATTGTACCAATAGGCCCAGTTTATGGATTCTATTCCAAGATTCCCTTGAATGTCTATGTGTTCAGTGGCAAAATTTCCATGTAGATAAGAAGTGGAAATATTGCTTGCACACTCTGGAAATTGTCTTTAAACAATTTCTTCTTCTTCCTTCTCTGGACTAGAATGTGGATGTGATTATTTGTGTTACAACCATCATCTTGGACAATTAAGAGGAGGACTTCACCCTTCAGGTGTTGGAGTTCAGTGTTGTAAGGATAGTGCAATTTTGTGATTTCAGAAGCTGGTTAAAAATCAATGAAAAACACAATATAAGGAATATTACTTTATAATTTTTGAAATAAGAAGATGAAACTAACCAGTGAGTAAATACACAAAATAAACTAATAAGACAAATGATAATTCATTTAAAAGGATATTAACAAGATAGAAATATCATATTGGCTAGGCCTTGAGATTCTAATATTCAATTATTGTACAGTGGAATCCTTCATTAGTCCACCTCCATTATTAGCCAAGAGTCAAAAGTTACATGACACATCCCAACATATGCTGGCCAATTCTTAGCCATGAGATTTATCTAATTGTGGTCATATCTTCTATTTTAAAAATTAAATATTTTATATAAAAATCTAGGGTAATATAACAAACAATAATATATCCAACTTAATAAGAAAATAACAATTACAACTGTAACATATTATATACCTCCCCCCGTTGCATTGCATTTCTTCCCTGTAACCAATATTGTGAATTTGGGATATATTATCTCTAAAATAACTTTAGTCTATACGCATTATTTTTTAATAAACATGTTGTTTTGATTTTCATGGTTTAAATTTTATAAAAAATATTGTCATGCTGTCTATATACTGCAACTTTTTAAAAATATGTTTTATTGATTTCATAGAAGAAAGAAGAGGGAGAGACAGATAGAAACATCAATGATGAGAGAGAATCATTGATTGGTTGCCTCTTGCACACCTCCCCCTAGGGATGGAGCCCTCAAGCCGGGCATATGCCCAGATCAGAAATCAAACTACGACCTCCTGGTTCATAGGTTGAAGCTCAAACTCTGAACCACACTGGCCAGGCTATGCTACAACTTGTAAGATGTATCCATAGATACATGTGGCCGTGGTTTATTTTCAGTGCTCTGTAGCATTACACTGCACAGATAACCTAAAGTATATTATTTCATTGTATCACCAATGAGTATTTAGATTTTAGTTTTGTTGCTATTTCAAACCATACGGTAAAAACCTTCTTATATAAGCATCCTTCTGTAAGTTATGTTTATTTATTACTAAATAAATCATATCATTTCTCCTGCCCCAAGGATTCTATTAATTTCCTATAATTTTCCTTAAGGTCTAGGGTTAGGAGATGAGAGCAGAAAAGTGATTTCAGGGTTTCTGTCTTATAATGCTAAATGTGGCAAAAATGAGCAATCCAATTCAGAACAAAACCCAGGAAATTTGGTACCTGGAATAAAATTTTAAACTTGGGCCTGTGTGAAGCAATTAAATTGTCATTTTATCCTGTCTTAGTTTAGCTTCTCTAGTCACTCAAAATCTAAGAATGAGAAAAAATGAAGAGTAGCAGCCAGTGGACTACTATAAAGACAGAAAGACATTTATCATTTTTTCAACGTCCCTTGACTGAAAATGTAAACTTTCAGAGCCTGTGTAGTGCTGATGTGAGTCAACATGATGTGAATATATGTTTAATTTACTGAAAAATCCCTTTAGCTATATGTCTACACTCTTTTACTTTTTCATTATCATCTTCTTAGGAAATATAATTGTTTTGTGCCTGCTTACATTGAATTCATGCCTACATGAGACATTTGTTCCTTTTTGGGTTTTTGTTTGTTTGTTTGTTTGTTTGGCTGGATAAATGGTATCAAGATAGGGCTCCCTAAGCCCCTCCCCTTCTGTGGAGGTCAGGAGATTCTCAGTGTGTTGGGGTTGATTTGGGGCAAGGACTCTCCAGCAGCTGAGGGCCTCTCTTCCTCTTTCTGGGGCTGGTGGTCCAGGGGGCTCTTACTCCTTGGAGGCCATGTGGACTATAAGGTCCACCACCCTGTTGCTGTAGCCAAATTCATTGTCATACCAGGAAATGAGCTTGACAAAGTGGTCATTGAGGGCGATGCCAGCACCAGCATCAAAGGTGGAGGAGTGGATGTCACTGTTAAAGTCACAGGAGACAACCTGGTCCTCAGTGTAGCTCAGGATGCCCTTGAGGGGGCCCTTTGATGCTTGTGTCACTACCTTCTTGATGTCATCGTATTTGGCAGCTTTCTCCAGGTGGCAGGTAAGATCTACAACCCACACAATGGGGGTGGGGACACGGAAGGCCATGCCAGTGAGCTTCCCATAGAGCTCAGGGATGAATTTACCCACAGCCTTGGCAGTGCCTGTCTAAGCAGGGAGGATGATTTGGGCAGCCCGTTGGCCATCACACCATAGCTTCCCAGAGGGGCCATCTATGGTGTTCTGGGTGGCCGTGATGGCATAGAGTGTGGTCATGAGTCCCTCCATGATGCCAAAGTTGTCATGGAAGACCTTGGCCAGGGGTGCCAAGCAGTTGGTGATGCAGGAGGCATTGCTGACAATCTTGAGGGGGTTGTCATACCTGTCATGGTTCACACCCCTCACAAACATGGGGGCATCCACAGGAGGGACAGAGATGATGACCCTCTTGGCTCTGACCTTCAAGTGAGCCCCAGCCTTCTCCATGGTAGTGAAGACACCAGTGGGCTCCACAACATACTCAGCTCCAGCATCACCCCATTTGATGTTGGTAGGAACTCGCTCCTGGAAGATGGAGATGGACTTTCCATTGATAACCAGCTTCCCGTCCTCAGCCTTGACTGTACCTTTGAACTTGCCAGGAGTAGAATCATACTGGAACAGGTAGACCATGTCATTGAGGTCAATGGAGGGGTCATTGAAGGCAACAATGTCCACTTTGCCAGAGTTAAAAGCAGCACTGGTGATCAAGTGCCCAATACGGCCAAATCCGTTCACTCCGACCTTCACCTTTGTGTCTCAGGGTTGTGGCTGGCACTGTGAAGGAAGAGCCGCTGTCTGACGAACAGGAGGAGCAGAGAGCCGCATTTGTTCCTTTGTGCCAGGTTCACCTGGAGCCTGGGCAGTGCTCATGTGTAAGGAATGAAAACGTTCAGATTCAGAAAAAAGCAGATGGTGGAATGTGTTGTTACTAGGCTCTCTTTAATGTTCAATGCCATTTGCCAGAAGTAAGATCTTAATTAATTTTTGAAAATTCAAAATATTATTGGTACCTGGAGGCACTATATAGAAATGCCCTCTGAAGAAAAGGGAAAAGTTGCCTTGGGGAGGAGCAGCAGATGGGCCATATGGTTTCTGCTCAATCTTAAAGTTTCAGAAGAAAGAAACAGACTCTTAGGCTTCTAGTCTCTTGATTTTTAGTTTAGCATTCTTGAGATTCTTTGACTATTGCAATTTTTCTTTCTTTTGTATTTTTTCCCTAAGTTTGGTGCTGGCTGTAAAACAGATGGTGAATAAAGAAGAGAATTTACTCGAGTCTATTTCATAGTTCCCTCAGCCACACTAACTCTTTCAGGATTGATTCATTCATCAAGCATCATAGTTTTAACTTCTCTATAAAGTCAATAAGTGCCCTGATTTTTACACTGGAATAATAAAATCTTAAGGTAAAAAAAAATACCATATAAGAAAAAATGTTCTGCATATTCCTGGGGTCTTTTGAATGCCTGTTCCAACGGAGAGGTTGGGTCTATAATAGGAAAAAAAAAAAAACTTAGAAAAACTTCCATACAAAAGCCATAGGAGAATACAGCATGCCCAGAACTAAATGTGTACACAGGTGCACACACACACATACACTGTACTTATGTCTTGATGGACAAGCCACCAAAATAGTGGAGCATTTTATTTATATCTTTATATCCTAAGCAACCTTTGCAACCTACCTGAATGACCGGTTGCTATGATGCACACTGACCACCAGGCGGCAGATGTTCAATGCAGGAGCTGCCTCTTGGTGATCAGTGCACACCCACAAAGGGAGCGCTGCTCAGCCAGAAACCAGGCTCACAGCTGGCAACTTCAGCTGTGGCGGGAGCCTCTCCTGCCTCTGCGGCAGCGCTACTGGGTGGTGGTGGGCAGGTGCAGTGGGTCTGGGATGAGTGGCAGCGGAGCTGTGCCTGGCCCTAGCTGGGGCTCCTCCCCAGCCACCTGCCGCTTCAGCCCTGCTACATCCCTCGGGAGGATGTCGGACTGCCAGGTTTTGGTCTAATATGCACAGGGCAGCCTGTGGGGATCAGGCCAAAACCCTGCAGTCCGACATCCCCTGAGGGATACTGGATTGTGAGAGGGTGCAGACCAGGTTGAGGGACCCCACCTGTGCACCAATCTGTGCACCACGCCTCTAGTATAACTATAATCATCAACGTATTTTGCTCTGGCAATGTTTTCTCATTCCATCTATTGTGTAGTCTTACCATCCAGAAAGATCTTATTGATCATTAATTCAAATAAAAATGTGTATTGAGTGTAAATTTTCAAATTGCATTATCTCTATGGTGTTGAATCATGCTATTGGGAATCAATAAGGTAGATTTTGATATATAGTATTGTCTTCAGAAATCTCAAGTGTCAATTCTCAGAATGGAAGAACACCATATGTCTCTGATGTCTGTGTTTTTCAGAAAAGAAGAGGGAATTTGAGATGGGAATGAGGTGAACAGGACACAGTCATGATGGCTTCCAAATGGTTGATTTTGAGATGCACCAGGGATCCTTTCAGAAGCCTAAGTTGGTGCACATTCTTCTCAGCCTCTAATAGTGCTAGTGTCTTTCAATTATGCAGTGAGCTGAATCTTCAGGATAATTTGATATAATTTAAATTAGTAATTAATTTCTGTGAGGTAAAATCAATGTAAATATTTATAAAGGAACTTGAGTCAGTGCCTGTAAGTGTTTATAAATAAAATAATAATATTAGATAGAAAGATGAAACTATTAGCTTCACCTGACAGCCTGAAGTTGTTTTATTGCCAGAAAGTTCTTTCTTCCAGCTAATATAATGGTAAAGTGCCTGAAATAGTGTTTGGCCTTTAAGGCATACTCATATAATGGAACTGTACACATTGTAAAGTATTTCACGAAGCCCATTATTTTCAGTGCTTTGCATATAATTTTTATTACTTCCTGGAATTTGTATAAATTTTTCTATTAGTTCCTTTAGGGTGGAGTTTATGGCTTATCTACTGTTATTTCTAGATCCTGGTAGAATGCGGGAATACAGTCAGTGTCCAGTAAAAATATCCTTGTATGCTAAAATATTAAAGCTAATCTGGGAGCCCCAAAATAGATTCTTTTGAATTCATATCTTGTAAATATTATAATAATTGCATAAGTATGGGTCTGATTGCAGTTTTCATTATTTATTTTATAAAAGCCTCACTCCCTTTGCTATATAATGAGTTCTTTGGTCAGAACCAATGCTGTCTAGAATAACATAATGGTGTGTAAAGCATTTGTAAATCAGTGGGGGTTGGTTTTGGCAGAAGTATTATGTGCAGAGAATGGAATTACATACACAGAATAAATACCTACTCAGTGAGAATAAAGTGCGATTTTTTTCTGTGGGGAATATGGTTTCATATAATCAGACACCACTCAGTTCTTTAAGGGCAACTAAGGTCACATGGTAATTTGGTGGTTCATAGTCAAGTGTTTGGTCTTAGCCAAGGCTCAGTAGCAAACTTGAAGCTATTTCTCAAAATAAAAATAGTTATTTGTAAAAGATGGCAGAGCAGTATTCAAAGATATTCAGATTCTTTACTATGATTCCCCTGCTAGTGACTCCATCCTTCACTATCTGCCACATATACTTCAAGCATCATTGGATCTGTGGTTCATGTGCCCCAAGTATGTGCTTCAGATGGGATGTTTTAGGGTTCACAAATTGCAAAACAATTATATAGATTCCAGAGTAGTTTAGCAATGATGACAAGGAAAATATATACAAATATTTATATATTACTTAATATGAATATTATAATTCACTTGTGTTTAATAAAATCTACACTTTATTAATTAAATGTATTGTAATCAATTAAGTATAACACTATTTATAGGTACTATGTCTTAGCCAAAACATTTCCATTTATTGTTTTATTTGTTTTTTGTAATCACCCTTTGGATGGAAAGAACTAATTTTTTACTGAAAAGTTGTAGAATCTGAGGTATAAATGTAGACTATACTAGTGGTTGGGCTTCCAGCAAACATACATTTTATAATTTCATGCAATAGATTAATAAATTTCTCTATATTTTACAAATTTAACATGATTTCTCTATAAAGCTTTAAAGGAAACATTATTGTATTCAACTCTAATACTTTGATGATCAACAAGAGAGTAGTAAAATACTCTAAATAATATTTTGGAAATATTATTTTTATCCCAACCAAAATTGCTTGCAAGAAAAAGAAAAAAAAGTGAGATATATAGGGGGTGATAATGATTATTTGATACACTTTAGTTATTGCATTACCGATTATATAATCTCTCTTTGTTTAGGAAAACATGTTTTATTATCATGTCATTTTAATTATTATTTAAGTTAAAATACTCTAAACTTGGAAACATCAAAAATGTTATGTCTTTATAAAGGAAATGGAACTTACATATTTTAAGCCAGTTAAAACTTACTTGTACCTAGTTTTATGTTACAGAATTAAAACTATAATTAGAAGTTATCAAGAAAACTAAATATACAACAGGTAAAGTGTTTTGGCCTGACTTATCAAAAAATTGTCTGATCTTCATTGCACTATATTTTTTTGAGACATAGACTTAATCTTACATTTATAGCCATGGTGAAATCTTCAAAAATATTTCTCACAATGCTTCCTTTGGCTTTTTATTATACCTTTTGGTTCCATTTAAGAGCCTGAGTGCTCTAATTGTCATGTCTCAGCAGTCAAGGGGCTAAATTAAAGGAATTTTAGGTGAAGGAGTGATAGTTTTTCCATGCTCTTGGAGAGGCATCAAAGGAAGAGCTCTGTTTTATTCCCTGTGATTTTCCTTAGGCACTGGAGCCAGCAAGTACCATCAGAGAACAAAGATCCATTTCAGCATAAAGAAGAAGAAAAAAGTGTTTCATTACCATAAAATGGCCTCAAATATATCTTCAAGAGAGAAGGTACATTGTGAAAAGAGTATTAAAAGATCTCCGCATAAAAAATAGAACCTCTAAATTAAACAAAAATGCTTTCATTTTACAGAAGTATTTGATATTATGGGAGCCCAATGTTCGCAGACAAATCGATGGCAAAATCGTATTTTTTAATACTTGTCAATAAAACAATTGTGTCAAGGAGAAGCAGTATCTAACCTCAAGGAATGTTATGCACTAGTGACTGAGCGAAGACAAGCTCAGTTAACTCCAGTTTCAGGGGCAGCTTTCTGCCTGGAAGGGGACTCTGCTAACAAAGGGAGAATAAACTGAAAATTTCTCTGTCTCACATTTCTGAGGCTTCCTCTCAGCCACTGGCAGCCTGGCATCCTCATTGTCCAAGGATTTGGATAGGGTGGTTGAAAATAGTTCTGAATATTTGGCAAATGCTTCCTACTCTTCCAGTCTGGCCCAAACCAAATACACATCAGACAATAATGGAAGTATACAAAGTTCTTCAGAAATAGATAGATCTTAAAATAGCTATATATAATTGAAAAGATGAAGAAATGAATTGGGATTATTATTAACAGTCACTCACATGGTGCCATATTCATCAGTACCAATGCATTATTTTCATCATTTTAACTACAAATGCCATTTAATCAGTTTCTTCTCAGATGAATGTTCTCTATGAGAATGACTCCAATTTTTGGTCTTATGCAGGTAATTTATATATCCATTAGAGATACTCTGTCATTTAAGATTTCTATCCCACTTGCTAAGGAAATCTAATTTCTACTCAGCAGTGATATTTAAAATATTCCACAAGTGACACGACAGAGGCACTACAAAATCACAATGCCCTGTAGCCAATCACAGTGGTCACTCACCACAAACCGCCAAAAGGACCATAGAGAGAGTATTGGTGGTGCATCAGGCCAGGTTCTCTTGAGATAACTGAGTTTCCCAAAGGCTCACTTTTTTAGAGTCCACTCCAATTGTCTACTTCTGCACAATTACTGTTTCATATACACTTTGTGGCTTTTCATTTTTTCATTTACATCTACTAAAGCTGAATTCGTCAAAGAACAAAAACAAATAAATGCATGTAAAATAGAAAAAAAAAACAAAAACATAATATTAATTTATTAGGTGGCTCTCAGTTTACAGAATCCATGGATCTATGGGTAATATTGAGATCCCGGAGCCAAGAAAGGAAGTGAAGTAGCAGAAACCAAAGCTGCTGGAGAATAGAGGGCTCTGCTACACGAAGGAGCTGTGACCAGTACCTGTGTCTTTACATTGCTTGTTGAGGATTCAAAGTCTTAGACTGGAACGTTTCTTTGCAGAACCTCGGTTGCCTTTCAATACCTAAACCTATGGGGATTTGGAGATTTTTTTTGCTTTCCAAAGAGGCACCAAGGCTTTATTTAAAAAAAACCCTCACAAGATGGTGAATCTTCTAAATAAAAAAAAAGGAAAATGCAATTTAACCTTTTTATATCTCTGTTTATTCATCTGTAAAATACATAAAATAATTCTACATACCTCAAGGGTGATATAAGAATCGAATGGTCCAATTCATTCAAAACAAGGCTTGACCTTTAGTAAGCACTTAATAATAATAGATGCTGCTATTATTAGTATCACCTTAATCTAAATGACATATCAACATACATATCATTATCATCATCAACATTATCAATATCATTGATAGTCCCAAAACATATACCTCAATAAGGGATCTCTGGAAACAGTCTTTGCCAGAGTTTAAGCTTATGGCATTGGAGCTTACATTGTAACACCAGAAAACAAATAATATAAATTTTAATATTATACTATCCAGCTATTAGAAAGTCCTCAGACAGCCCGACTGGCATGGCTCAGTGATTGAGCATTGACCTATGAGCCTGGCGGTCACAGTTCGATTCCAGGTCTCCAGGCACACGCCCAGAATGCGTGCTCTATCTTTCAGTGTGGGACATGCAGGAGGCAGCCGGTCAATGATTCAATGATTGTCTCTAATCTTTGATATTCTCTCTCTCTCTCTCTTTCTCTCTCTCTCTCTCTCCCTCCCTCTCCCTCTCTCTTTTCCTCTCCCTTCCTCTCTGAAATCAATAAAAATATTTTTAAAAGTCCTCAGATATATTTTCTATCCCTCCCTTTATAATCTGCCAAGTTGCTAGGTCCTCTATTCCTATCAAGAACTACTGTACATTCATTTAAAATTTTTGAACCTTATTCCAATTCTTTCCTTACAGGCTGTGCATTTCTCACCTTGTGAATTTTCTAATTATTTTCCTAAAATTACATACAAACATACATAAATACATAAAGACTCTTTCCAAAGATGAACTTTCTCCATGATAAGCTATCTTCATTTTTCTTATTCAATAATGAGATGATCTACCTAGTAATATTATAGGGTTGCTATCTACCCACATTTTGGGACAGCTCATGTCCTGAAAATATGTTACTTTCAGTGGGAAACAGTATAACATGGGTGGCATTGTTTTGTCAATTTTCCATAGTAATGGTCATTTATGCCTACATCTTTCCATAAAATCAAAGCTAAGTTTTATTAAACTGTTTATGTCCAGGAGTTTCCCAGCAATGAAAACATCTATATTTAAATATTTAAAATAAATTTAAAACTGTGGACATTTGGAAAATTTGAAACATACAATTTTGGGAACAACAAAAAATATAAATATTTAGTAGTGAATATTGCATTTAAATGCTTCCTAACAGAAAAGCATTTACTAATTGCTTATCCATATATGGTGCTTAGTTAGGAGAAGCTTAAGGACAAGTTAAATAACATGGTCTGGGCCAATTAGTCTGTGAATGATTAGCTCACTTGCTTTGAGAGTGGTGCTAATGAGGCCCAGATCACAGGTTTGATCTCTTTGTGGGCTGCTTAGGTTGGCTCTTTGCCACTGCTGCATATTTCACTTCCAACTTTTCTGGTTAACTCCTTCTCACATGCCACTGGTCATAAGGAGAAACAAGATACAGAGTATTGATGTATATTTGCAAATTCGTCAACTCAGTTGGATAAACACAGATGCCCTCTTGAAGAGGGAGGTCAATAATCTTCATATGACAATAACATTTTCTCTTCTAAAAGTATTATCACTGTTAAAGATGAACAAAAGTAGTATTTATAAAATACTATGCCATTTTACTAGTATGCAACCATTAGAAGTTATTTAAACTCTGTACATCCATCCATTTCATTTACACAGATGGGGGTGCTGAAAACAAGATAACTTTAAAATATCTATGTAAAAAGGAATTTTCCTGTTAGGAATAAAGTAAAAGGAGAAGATAAGTTTCCAAGGATTGAGGTGGAGGTTCATCTTATTTGTATGAATAAGAACATCAAATATTTTATGGAAAAAGTTAATGCATACATTAACTTTTTTATGGAAAAAGTTAATACATTCTTTGTCAGTAAAGTAAAAAGAAAAAATAACAATGACCAAAGAGTCAATTGATGATATTTTGCTAAACTATTAGCAACAGCATCTACTTCACTATTCAGAGAATTTTTGCATATAAAGCTTAGTCATACTTGATGATGCTTCAGTT
Organism: Myotis brandtii; assembly: GCF_000412655.1. NCBI lineage: Eukaryota > Metazoa > Chordata > Mammalia > Chiroptera > Vespertilionidae > Myotis > Myotis brandtii. The sequence goes on from NW_005354999.1 coordinate 160,061, forward strand.
TCTTTAATTTTTTGTGGCAATGTCAAAATTTATTTTGAGTGATAATTTTTTAAGGCAAAGCTATCAACAAATACTGTGTTTGTTTTTTACAATAAATCAACCAATAAATAAGTGAATTAAAATAGAAGAAATATTTCACAGTTGGAGAACTAATTCTCTGGAAATTTCTACCTATATCAAATGATTATTTGTTGCATATATATATATATATATATATATCTACACTAATAAAAGAGAAA
>NW_005354999.1:160698-167920 GCF_000412655.1 Myotis brandtii
CACAAATTTTTGTGCACCGGGCCTCTAGTATATATATATATATATGTATTCATCTTCTAAATTCTCCAACTTTTCTGTATTTTAACTGAGCAAGTTATGTGAGTCTTTAAAAATAGTATTACAAAGATTAATATATGTTACTGCCTAAAAATATACTTTGGACTATCCATTATGTGCTCTATAACTAATGGGGAGCTGAAAACAGGAATAATTTAGCCAAAGTTTAAAAGGTTAAAATAAAATATAGACTTAAAACTATAACCATTCCCAGGGTTTTGATACATTGAGCTAGACTTGTTGTTGTTTTTAAATCGAAGTCTGAGAAAACATGGCTTATTTCCTCATACTTTAATTTCTGTACTGGATATGTTTTGAAACCTAGTGGAAAGCTGTAAAATTTTTTGATTACTTAGGAATGGATTATAAAAACTATCTCTATTTACAATTCTGATTAATAGAAATTCACTGTTAAAAAAAGTATTATGCTTGACTCAGGAGTTAGTATGTAATTCACTGCAAAGTGATTCAAAACTGCTTTATATAGACTAGACTATTTGTAAGGATTTCTTCCTATATGCAATGTTCATAAGAAATTAATAGCTTACTCCTAAAACAATTATCCAATTTAAAGGGAAATATGATTTAATTATAATAAAAAGAGTATGGGTGTGATAAAAATAAATGCAGGATATATGTAGGATCCAAGCTTCTAAGAATTGTCATCTACATTTTTGCATATTTTTAATTATTAGGGAAAACTCATGATATTGGGGATGCTGTAGAGTGGTTTTTGTAGTGCAAAGTTCTTGTATGCACAGATCTGGACACAGAGTGAACTCATGAAACATTAAAGGGTTAATTCAACTATGTCTATGATATAAGCATTAATTTTAAAAACACAATAAGTTATACTAGTAGGAATAGGAGTCATACCGGGCTTCGGCATCAACACATATTAGACAATATGAAGTGAGCAGCATCAGGGTTAATAAGAAAAGACATTTAGTTTCCAAAATATAGGCATTTGGTACATGTTTTGAGATTACAGAGTACTAATAAAGGACACCTCTCTTCCTCCTTTCACTTCATTTTACAGGCATTTCCTGGACACATTGCTTGGAAGATTTTTTTCTCTTTTCTTTTTTGCTTTATTTGTTAAAGATATGTTTAAAAAGTTAGGGCCCCAAACACAACAACATTTGAGATGAATATTGGATTGGTTTTCCCTCTTTCTTCAATCTTAAAAATGAAAATATATGAAGATCATGAGGACACTAGATTTCATCTTCATTTCTTACTTTATTTAGAATGTGTCTCAGATCCTCCATGTATCATCATCTCGTGCTCATTGTGTGTGTCCAATAGATCAATTCCAGTAGAATAAGCACTTTCACAGTAATGAGCTCAAAAAGCAAATTTGCAAGCGTAAGAACAATTTATGTACTGAATTTGCAGTTCTCAAGGAAGTTGAGGATGAGCACATGAACTGCAAAAATATTTGTTGGTATTTAATATCCATCATCAGGGTGAAGTCACTGACCACATGTAAAACCAAAGATAAAAACCTGCTGCAAAAACATTAGCACTTATTTCAGCATTTAGTAGTTCTATTAATACCATGGTGGAAGGTGAGACATAGCATTTACATATCCTTGTGTAAATATGATGTTTCACTTAAAAAATCAGCTGTTCTAAATTCTGTTCATAATTTATTTAAAGTTTCTTTTATGCCTTTATAAAAAGTGAAGGGATAATGTTGGTTCCATTAACAAAAGAAGAACTTAAAAATATAAAAGGTACCCTTATTATCACACAATGCTTTAAATAGAGAAAAAAAACCCCAGTTAATTCTTATAATTGCTTGGTGTTTTAATTCAAAGCTTCAAAAATTTGAATGGTGTGTTAAATTACATTTTTATTTGTAGTGATAATAAGAATAAATACTAATTTCTTGAGAACATAGTATGATACAACAATATTATTGCTAAATTAGGAAAGCATTGGAATGCAAATGTACTAGGAATTGGTGGCAGTATACACATAACTCATAGTTTTGTCCACATACAACAAAATATTCTATCAATCTAAATGTAGGCTAGTTGTTAAAATTTACAAACATTTCTATCTATGCACAGCTATAGTAAATAAACTACAAAAATTATGTGATGAAGCTATTATTAATACAAAAATGCCTGTGCCATGGCAGTCAATGTCTTTCCAGTGGCTACTTACCATTATAATTATTGAAAACAAAACTTCCTAAAAGAAGTCATTAAAATGTATTTCTATAAAAATAAGAAAAGAAATGAACAAGTTAATCTATGAGAGATTGAACTGTTTACAAGTGTGATTTTGAAATTTTGGAATTGTGATTTGGAATACCTCATGTTGTGGGATGACTCTTTTTATGGATTTCCTATTTTTATTGGTTAAGTTTATATTCCACGTTGGAATAAAATGCAACTGAATAGGATTCAGATTTTCAACATCTATATTTGGCAAAAAAATCAACAAAATCATAAATTTGAACATATTTTATGGATTTTGCCTCATAAAAATATTTGTGGAAAAAAATTGTGCTCAGAATGAAGGCCAAAAAAATATGGGCTGAAATATTTATACATTTTAATATGACAAATTAGATTTAAAAATATTCTCCATTTTGAATTATTTCTTCTGTGCTTATTGGGCATTTGGACATCTTTTCAGTGATTGTACTCAATTTAAAAATGCTACAACCTGCACAAGAAGAGTTGATCAAAGGCAATGATTTTTAATTTATTAAACATGAAATACAACTTTGAAAAGGGCTACATGGAATTTTATAAAAATACAAAAATAAATGAAGCAAATTTAAAAATATATTCTCAAATAAATATCAGTTTCATAGTGTTAAAGACAACATATATGTGCATAGCTATTTAAAGATGGACCAATTATATACCAAATATATTCAGGGAAAAATGAATATTATGCAAGAGATTAACTGGTAAATGACATTTTTGTCAAATGTCAGGATCCCAAGAGAAATAGATTTTTTTTTAATTATTGACTTCAGAGAGGGAGGAAGAGACAGAGAGAGAGCAAGAGAAATATTGATGTGAGAGAGATACATCTATTGATTGTCTCCCATATGCATCCTGACCAGGGGTTGAACCCACAACCAAGGTATGTGTCCTGACAGGGAATCCAACCCTCGACCTTCACTGTAAGGGACAATTCTCCAACCAACTGAACCACACCGACCAGGGCCCAAGGGAAGTAGCTTTTTATCACAATGTGTTCCAAATATGAATTTGTATAATAGAGTTTTAAATGATGAATGTTTCCAAGTTAAGCATAGTTTCTTTGCTACTTAATTGTTCTAATAATTATAGGTCAGTGAATACAATAGTGTGATACTTTTTTTCAACATTGAACACTAAATATGGTATATAAGGAATGTAGAGAAATTATAAACAAATAAGTTGAGAAAGCAGAGAAACCAGAAAGTAAAAAAAAAAAAATTAATACTAGAAAATAGAAAAAGAATCAGTTGTACTATGATATACATTTGTTCCCCAAATGTCAAATGTGTCCCAAGAAATACCACAGATGGAAACTGAGTAACAAACATCACCTAGCATCAGGCTGGTCTTATTACTTGAGCAGTAATAAAGCCCTCAACTTCCTCTATTTTTCCCCCTGAAGTTTGTCCTCATATTATTAACTTGAAATTTTCATCATTAAGTGTTTATTTTTTCATGAGTGGCTATTGAAGGAGGATCTCCAAAATTGTATTGTTGTAATTCTCACATAGTTTTTGAGAGCATTTTTTTTTTCTTTTCTAGCTGAGTGCTACAGGAGTCTCTACAGATCTGGGATAGTGACAATTGGACAAGGTAAAAGACAATGAGGGAGGCCCTGCATCAAAGACCAACCTCATCTCCTTTGGTGGGCCCCTATCAATTTCACCAGCCAACATCTTATTAGTAAATTGCCCCTAGACCATGAAATGCATGGTATTTAATTTCACTTTCTTTGAGTAACTTCACAGAGTGAAATTAGACAATCCAGGGGTTATTTTTAAGTGAGGTAAGTAGATTTGTTGTTAGACCAATCAGCCCCTGTTGTTACAGACAGTTTAGTTACCTAAATATAAATAATTAAATTTGACTGTAGGATACCTTCGTCTCTCTGTACACTTATATGCTTAGAGTAGCAAGCGTGAATGTCAGTGCCAAAGGAAATGCGGTTGTATACTCTTTCAGAGAAGTGAAAGCTGCTTTTCCCATTCCTACTGTGAGCAGCTTTGAACATCATTTCCAATGAATGTGCCAATTTGGTGACTGGTGTGAGCCAAGGCTTGCTGATTTCAAAGCCAGCTTGCATCACTGTGAATATTTCATTTCTGTTTTTTTGCATGCAGGACCAAAATGATGAAAGCTGACTTGCTCTCTTATGATCTAGAAAATACTTAGTTTTGGGTCAAGAATCACTGACAACTTTACCAAATATTTTCTTTAATGTGCTTTTACTCACTGACTCACTCACTCACTCACTTGGAAAGCTTGAATGCATTACCATCTATCATTGCATAAGTCTAGCTCTACTCAGTTGGAGGCTTTGGGGACCTAAAACTGTGGTGTAAGGAGCAGGGAGCTGGAAAGGGATGTTTTGGAGCTGGATAATTAGACAGATCTGCAGCCTCAGGAAAGAGTTCAGACCAGAAAACCAAGACCAAAACAGTCACAAGAACTAGGCAATTATTATGCAGAAATAAAGGTATTTAAGAAGAAGTTGTAGCTTAAGTATATGAGCAACATAGATTTGGACCAATTAAGATTTGTCACCTACTGGGTGTAAGCCTACTGATGCCTGAAGGAGTGGCTGTTAATCCTAGTGCCAGTCCTGAATTTGACTCAGTCCTGCCCAACTATGGGCCCTCACAGATGTTCTAGGAACCTTAAATTACTTACAGTTTCTAATTAATAATCTGCATGTTAAATCTCAGGTTCCTTTAGCAAAGGAAACTGGAGTCATATTATCTTAAATAATCCAAAGACTACTGAAGCTTTAGGGATGCAACTATAAGACAGCAGGGATAAAATAAATATCGAGATAATTTAAGCTTTTTCTCCCTGCAAAAGAATCTCTGGTGTTGGAGGGATACATTCATTTGCATTGAATTCTACCAATTAACTAAAATATCAGATAATTGTACAAATTTTGATTTGCATTTTGCCCTTTGCTTATAGACTTGCTGTTCAGTTTTTAATAGAAAAATGGTTCCATTACCAAAGTTCTATGCTCAATTTTTCTGCTTTTCCTTATACTGTATTCATTCAAGAAATTCAAAGACCACAATTTTTCCTACCAGGCAACAAATCCTAAATTTCTCTAACCCCGACATCTCTCTTTAGCTCCAATGATTTTAACCCTAACCAGCTTCTGTCATTTTCCATCTCAAGCTGTCTCACAATGGCAGCTTATAATTAATCTACTTTTAACAATTATGTAAAAAATTAGTACATTTGTAATAATTAGATTACTTTTATTGCAATGTCAAAATAGGCCTTCCTATGAAAATTTAGTCTTTCCTTGGCCATCTACCCAAGCTTTGAATAAAGATATATGGGGAGGTGATCAATGAGTACAGTATTAATTCAGTTCTCTATAATGGTTGGTTGCTTTCTTTCTTTCAATTGTAGTTATTATTTAACCTAATAACAAAATTGCTTTGGCAACATACAAAAAAATTAAATATGCAAAAACAATGAAGGAAAGAAGGAGAGATGGAGAGAGGTAAGGAAGGGAGGGAAGAAGGGAGGAAGAAAGAAAGGAAGGAAGTAGAGAGAACAATCTTGACCAATGCCATGTGTCCATCTGTGCAGTGCTGTGAATTCATAGACTGTAATTAGATGGTTTTAACATCTTCCTGAAATAAAGAGAGGTTTGGCATGATTACCTTTTGAAGCTGGTCTTCATCTACGGAGAGGACAGTGATGTACCACAAATCAACAACTTTTTCCTAAGACATTACAAGTCCTTTGCTATAAAAAATTTTGCTATCATTAATAAGAAATTTAGTACCGTTAATAATTAAAATCTCTAAGTATGTAAAAGATTATTTTTAAAAATAAATTAGAGTATATTAAAGGTAACTGCTCTGATATATAGCATTCTCATTCTTGTGCTGACATATTTTCCAAAGAGAACTGGATGCTAAAGCATGGTACAGACTACTGGGTTCCTCCATGAGAGATCATTGCACACATGAAGTCCCTTCATGTATGTAGTGTAGAAATTCAAAGGTGAGAACTAGTTATGTTTTTCCTATATGTATTCTACGGTGCAATAGAGTTCTTCATAAAGAATTTGTAAGAGTTCTGTAAGACTCCTGGAGTGCCCGATTTATAATAGAAATGAAAATTGTGGGGGAAAATGGCCAATTGTAAATGAATTGGTCAGAGTTCCTAAATAATATTCAGTTCTTCACCATGTACATTTCACTGATTAACAATTACACTTCTTAAGTAAAAAGTAAATTTTCATTATCAATCAAATGTAAAATATTACTCAACCCTATAGGTTAATACTTTTTATATTTAAGAAGCATAGTGAATTAAATTAGATTGGGTGCTCAGAATACATTATAGGCCCTTTGTTGAAATTACTGCATAAAAGTTAAATTTTTCTATGTATTAATATTAAATGTAGTGTTATTCATATTTAAGAAAAGAAAAACTAAGAGCCTTAAAGGTTAAATAGAGTCATAACCATGTTTTCTTCATCTAAAACATTGTTGTTTCTACTATTAATCCTAAATAATAAAAAATAAAATTATACATACAAAGAATAAAATCACAATTTACTCAAAATTTTATTCTACATCATAATTGTATACATGACAAAACACTTCTACATTTTGAAATATGATACATTATAATCCTCAGATATTTTTTAACTTCTATAAAATGTATATTACTCATCTATCTTCTTTATTTTATACTAGAGGCCCGGTGCACAAAAATTTGTGCACGGGGGGGGGGTCCCCCCGGCCGGCCTGTGCCCTCTCCCAGTCTGCCCTGTCACACAGGCAGGGTCGATGGGGAGGTTGCGGCGCCACCCCCTGTCACGCACAGAGCAGGGCCGATCAGGGGGTTGGGGTGCTGCTGCCTGTCACTCACAGAGCAGGGCCCATCAGGGGGGTTGGGGCTCCATACCCTGTCACACACAGAGC
>NW_005354999.1:169419-178199 GCF_000412655.1 Myotis brandtii
ACCTTCTGTATTTGATACAATGTTGCGGTCTGGCTGGCTGAAGCCCGCTGACTAAAGCAGGTTTCTGGGGTTTTGTTTAGCTTCTATATTTGCAACATAGTTGCTTAGAGTTGCAGATGAGAGGCCGGCAAGTCAGGCAAGGAACGTTGGAGTCTGCAGTCACTGGAACAAGCAAGCCTCATGTTCGCTTCCAGTTGCCTGGCTGCTGGCCGCCATCTTGGCTGACAGTTAATTTGTATAAGGATATGCTGATTAGCCAATGGGAAGGGTAGCGGTCGTACGCTAATTACCATGTTTCTCTTTTATTAGTGTAGATTGATTACTCTAAATGTCATTATATTTTCTAAATATCAACACAGTAGATTGTAAGACAAATTATTGCAACCATTTGGTATTTTTCAAAGCACAGACTTATATAGAGACTGTATATCAGTATATTATGAGCTTCTGGTATTTTTCTATTCACAAAATAATAAAACATTTGGATGTTCAATCTCTCTTGGCTGTATGAAATATGTAATTAATATACAAATAGAAATAGAATGCACAATGTTCTTGGGAATTCAATAAGCTTTTTCAAAAGCATGATGAGTTCTTTAAAAAAGAATAATAGTCATATGACAAATGACTGTCTATTGCAAACACTCAATTATTCCTCAGGCACACCTTGAAAGACACTCCTTGACCTTGTAATGCATATATGCATGAGTCTAGCCCAGTTTTCCATAATAACTTGTAGGTCTCTCTCTGTACTTTATATAAATTCTGATTTTCTTATTAACACATATAAGGTGAAGAAAATTAAACAATTTCAACATGTAGACTTTAAAAACTGAAGTCTATTTATAGGGTCACAGTCTGTACCTTCTTTCTCAAGGGGCAGAATACCTTAAAGCTGCTGTGTCTGCAGGGATTTAGCTATCAGCCTCAGTCCCCCTCCACTTTGTTATTTTTCAACAGGCTAGCATGGGTTTATTCACATGGTGTCTGGTAACCAAGAGCAGTAAGTGGGGGGAAACTGCAATGTGCAATCACCTTTCAAGTCTCTGTATTACATGTTTTTTTCTTATCCCACTCGTTAAAGCAAGTCATGTGGCCAAGCCCAGATTCAAGGGGTAAAGTAATAAACTTTGTCTTTTGATGACAGCAAGACCAATGTCACACCCCAATGGGGCTTATAAAGATTGGAATGATCGGTTGTCATTTTTGCAATCTACCTCATATCCCAGCCCTAATCCCAATAGATCTTAATAGAATCTGTAATCTCAATGTATCTCATTACAGGGTGGGATATGATAATTGCATTTGCTGCAAATTATCATTTAAGCTGGGCTCTGGATCAAATATGAGATTTGCCTGGGAAGTTTCCTAACCTCAATTCCTTGAAGAATATTGTATATACTGCTCTATGGAAAAGGGTTAGTCCCTAATCATAGTTTTCCATTTAAATATGTAAGTAGCTAAAATACCAGCCAGTAAACTGTTTTTTTCTTAATACATATAGTACAAAATCTATTTATACTTAAATGTATTTCTTCCACTGGGTTCTAAGTTCTTGTCTCTGCCACTTTTTTTCAAAATGGCAGAAGCATATTTTGAGGCTTAAGCTTTGATAAAGACAAGAATCTTGCTTAGCACAACTAGACTAAAATATCCTAGCCATATTTTCCAAAATTAGAAGGACTTCAGAGTTTCCGTAACTGTGGAAGCCAAGGGCTAACCATGAGAACCACAGGAATTTTAAAAGTAATGACAACATGCTTGATCCAGAGTTTCATATTTAGTAGCTCAAAATTCCATTTCGTAAGATGATTTGAAAATACATTTTCCATAGGAAGCAAATAGCAAGCCTATTGTTCTCCTAAACAAATCTATGATGCCCATAATGTAATTATGCTTTAAAAAATGAAGCTCTCTTCTTATTACTATAAAACGTTAAAAAAAGTACCTCTTTTCTTTTAGTCCTTCTTTTAAAAATATATTGCACTAGACCTGAGTCTGAAGAGAATGAGTCAACCTGTTTAGGCTAGTATAAAGTATTTTAGGCAACCTAACATGCATGTGGTGTGGTGGCAAAAATACTGTCATTCCTCTGTGCCTGCTTTCTTCACACAGATAGACCACTGAAATGCACTGAGGACAGAGCAGAACAAGGTTAGTCAGTACCAAAGCTTCAGATACATGATTAAGGAGGTTCTTCAGGAAGGTTCAATCTTTTCTGCAAGTCTCTAGGAGTTTATCCAACATATTTATTTGATGTAAAAACAGATGAATAGCCCTCTGAAGCTATATTACCTTAACGTAGATTTAACTGTTAGAATATGATTTCTTACCATTGGAAACAGCTGAATCAATCAAACAAACCAAACTGGTAAAAACCAGTGTAAGGAACACTAATCGTCTCTCAGGCATGGGAAGGTAAATGTTAACTCTTTGGGAGGAGGGATGGAGGACAAAATTCATATCTGGAGCTTGGGAGACAGAGAGATTGTACACAAACCTTCGTTGGGCCACTTGTCAGTGGTAGGAAAGTATACTCACTGATATCCAAAATAACCTCTCTCATTTACTGATTTACTTAGTTACTTCCTCCAGAAGAATACTTTTAGTTAATATTTAACTGAAAAAATTGAGTGAACCTTATCTTCTTCCTTACCTGGAAAATTCTAATCAAACCCCAAATTCTAATGGGTTTCATTAGAATTTTTACCAAAAAAATTGTTCAAGTTTTACACTTGTAAAATAACCCGATATAAAGCAAATTATATGAAGGAAGGAGATTGGTGCTCTAGTCCTCTGTGATGGGTTCATTATGACAGTTAACATTTTATTTAGAGCTTCAGAGATGTCAAGGAAAACAAATTATTACATAGAATTCATGAAAAGAACTACACATTTTGTCTTATTTTTCTTCTTTCTTTATTGAGATGTAATTGGCATGCAGCATTATGTTACTTTCAGGTACACAAGATAATGATTCAATATTTGTGTGTATTGTGAAATGGTCCCCACAAGGCATCTAGTTAACATTTATCACCTCCCAAATTTACAAATTTCTTGTGCTGAGAACTTTTAAGATCTACTCTCTAGTACCTTTAAAATGCACAGTACAGTGTAATTAACTATAGTCATTGTGCTTCACATTCCATCCCCGTGAGTTGTTTATTTTATAACTGGAAGAAACTGCATATTTTAAATCAAAATCTGTCATGTTTTTCAAAGTAAGTAATGTGGCACATTCATAAATAGGAGGTTCTTATTTGAGGGTTTTTTCATGTGATATCCCATTCTCCACTCACATAGCACCAAATCTTGACTTCAAATATTAGTTGGATTGGTATCCTCACTAATTTAGAGGGAGTTTGAGATGTAGAAGGATGGATGTGAAGAAGGGGATGGATATGGGGGAGGAGGGAGATGTAGAGAAAGAATGAAGTTTGAGGTCAAGGTAGAGATAAAAATGTAGATGGAAATAGAAGGTAAGAAGCTGATATAAACATGGCTATAGATATGGCATATAAATACATAAACATATAGTGTAAAATATTATTAATAACAGAAAATCTGAATAACTGAAAATGTTCTACTGTGCTCGTATATGATCTCATCTCCCCCAAGGGTAACTCCTTGTCCTTCTTGCTAAACCCATATAGCCAATCAATGGTTGTTAAGCCTACTGAGCATTTTAACAAACCATGTTTGAACAAATATTCCCAAAGCAACTGAAGTTCAGCTAACTATTTTGGCTAATACTCCATAACATCCCTGGCCTCTCTCTCCCAAGTTACAACACTCTCTCAGGGCTGTTCTCATGCCACAACCTTCTGCATTAAGGCTTATGTCTAACTGTGCTCCGGCTGATTTTTTCTACAGTATCTAGGCTTGAAGTATCTTAGTATTTAAGTTTTTTATGATATAATTTACATTATTAATATATTTTATTAATATAATGATAACACTTTAGCTTTTTGCTCCAATAATATATCTTTAAATCCAGATTTTTTTTCAGGTAACTTATATTTGCCATCATCAATTTCTACATCCAATATCCTTTACCCAACTACTCCACATTGTAAACTGTTTCATGACAATCTACTTATATCAGTGTGAATAAAAATAATACAGAAAGAGTTCTTCCTTGAAATATACAAAATCTCAATAACATTTGTTGAGTGGATGAATGATTTCATTCACTGAAACACAAATACATAAACCGTTTCAATTCTAAGTAGCTATGAACACATCATTCCATCGTGTGGACTTAAGGAAATATGTATGTGCTCTGCCAAAGTGTCTACAGTTGCCCATGAGTGCTGGGCATGTCCTTGTTTCTGCTGCAGGAGATCAACTGTCCTAAATTTAACACAAAGTAATTACTCCTGGGATAATTAGAATGTCAAAGAGCCTCCCTTTATGATTTATTCCTGCACTGAGCAATCAAACGTCCTTTGTGAAAGCCACAATGTGGCTTAAGTAGGAATCATCATGCTCTCTTATGTGTGGCTTACATATCTTTCTGTTGGAAAACAAAGTAGATCCTCATCAAGCACATGTTCATTCTCTCCTGGAGGTTGTAAATGGAAAACGCACATTGTAAATTCTCAAGTGTTCAAAGCATATTCAAAGAACAAAGGGGACAAACAAGATCACTGCCACGGCTGCCCTGCTCATCCCTTTCTCCCCCACTCCCCCCAGTGTCTCTGCTTGCCCCACCTAAAGGAACAGGCAGAAACTTTTGTCCTTAGTGTAAACATAATTGATTCATTTTAATATTTAACTGAAGAGCTCTGCTTCCCTGTTTATTTCTCTGTTCGATGTATCAATAAATCAAATCAGAGTGCACTAAAAATGTCTAAGTACCAAATGCTTTAGGTTTACTTCATAGCGAATACATGCTTTATTCAGATTCTGAGAGAAAGGGTGTCATACCTGCTTCATCGATGGATAAACCATTCCTCTTTACTCGCAAAATATTTTATTTAAACTTTAGGAATTTTCAAGCTATGAAGCCGGTAAGCCAGCCAAAGTGCTGTTTTTATGTTGTATCTGCACCATATCATACTGCCAAAGAACGATTTCAATAGCTTTGCTCATTTTTTGTCTAAAAATAATAGAGCTAAAACCATCTGAACTTTGAAAAGAAAGAGGCATTTCTCCACAATAAACTAGGAGAAAGAACAGAAGCAAATTATTATAAAGGAAACTAAGTGTGTAACCCATAAAGAGTATCATTATATCAAATTTTAGGTAGCAAACTGTTCAAACAAACATATGTCACATAGTTTTATTTTCTGCTTGTTTTCAAATATATTCAAGTTGCTTTAGCACAGGTTTCTCACAATACCTTTTAAAGAATACTTCAAAAATATTTTTTCTAGAACTGGACCTGGGCCTTGGAAAATGTTTTGAGGGGAAAATAGATTCTTTAAGGTATTGCAGAATACCTTAGTTTAAATCTTCTTGAAGACAGGGTGTTTTTTTTTTTGTTTACAATCTTCTTAAACATTTTAGTTTAAGAAACAATATGTTTATTGTTTCTTAGACACAATATTTGACACATTAGAAACAGGTTTTTTTTTGTGTACAATCTTCTTAAACATTTTAGTTTAAGAAACAATACGTTTATTGTTTCTTAGACACAATATTTGACACATTAGAAAGAGCCAATGAGGATGTCTTTTAAAATGATAGTTGAAGTTTCTTTTATAGACCTCTTTTTAGAATTAAAATACTCTATAATTAATAAAATTTTTTGAAATTTAAAAATAATGTATTGACATCATGGAAATGAATAAAATTACATTTGTATAGTGATGAGAGTCAGTTTCTCTGCAGATAAATTTAGAGACAGAGAGGTCTCACATTAAATGTGGGAAACAATAATTAATGGAGTGATGCTGTATTTCTGAGAAAGCATGAAGGAATGAGTGCCACAACACAACTAAGAGATTTAGCCTTAGAAACAATGGGGCCCCATTTCATTATTGCAATGGGGAAGGAAAAAATAAGTGCAGGTAAATTATACTTAGGTTCAAATCGTACACTTTATTCTTTTTAAATATATTTTATTGATTTTTTACAGAGAGGAAGGGAGAGGGATAGAGAGTTAGAAACATCGATGAGAGAGAAACATTGATCAGCTGCCTCCTGAACACCCCCTACTGGGGATGTGTCCCCAACCAAGGTACATGCCCCTGACCGGAACCGAACCCAGGACCCTTCAGTCCGCAGGCTGACGTTCTAATATCCACTCAGCCAAACCAGCTAGGGCTCAAATTGTCCACTTTAAATATGTGCATATTTATACCTCGATAGCTATGAAAATGAAGGGACTGAGTAGAATTTAAGCTTTATTCAATATTTGAGAAACTTGGTAGTGGTCTCATTGAGGCCATATTCATCTAACGGTGTGAATCCATGGCCTTCTGTCTCCTCATTGCTCATCTATATACTTTATATATGCTGTTCTTTTTTAATACTAGGTCAATTTTCTTACATATTTTTATTTTTATTAAATGTTTTCCCATTTCCCAATATCACAAAGATATTTTCCTAGCTACTTTTAATTACATTCCTTGGATTTAGAGTTTAACGTGTACCACCGATATCTTTCAACCATCTGAAGGTCACCCTTGCATAGGAAGAAGATAGAGTTACAATTTATTTTTCTTTATGTAGTGACATAATTTTCTAAACCATCTATTAATATTTTATCTTTTTTTCCCTAGAGATGTTAGGTTTCATTGTATGTCAAGCTTCTCTTTGTACCCCAATCTGTTTCTGAACCCACTCTTCTATTAGTCTACAGCTCGCATCCTACCACAGAAACACATTGTATTTTTTATTTCTTTCTCTTGTCTCTGTAGCAAATTTTGTTCCCTAGTTCAGCAAATGTCCCCTCTGATCTCTTTAAAAAAGGGACATAGTAACTCAGGGGCATTTATTGTTCTCTATTATCTTTAGAGTATTTGTGTTGTGTTCCACAAAATCATCTGCTAAAAGTGAAACTGTACGTTTGTGGATGAGATTGGATTTTGGTGCTGGGCCCCCTCCATTCCCATGTCTGCAGATACCTATAGCTCAGACTTACAGTTGAGATACTTTTTCTGCTCTAAAAAATAAGACGTGCTCTAGAATTGTAGCATTCTGAACATCCTGACATTACAGACACATTCAGAAGAATGTCACCTTAACATCAAGGAGAAATAGGGAGAGACAGTAGTCCTTTTGGTATTGTTTATGTACTGGGGTCACAGTTTTATGCCGGATTTGGAATGCTCAGTTTGAACTTGATAACTAGAACAGAAAGCACTTGATATTTTGGGGGGAGAAACGTGTAACATCCTATGTTTTCTAGATGTCTCCATACATTACTGGGTTTTATGCTTCTTTGATTTTTGAAATGCCATAAAAATATTAGTACAATTATGATTAGAATTGAAACTAACCGATCTGGCAATGAAGCATCCTTCATATTTGAAATTACATAATCCAACTTCTATTGACACCATCTTTATTTCCATAAAATCCATTCCTTTTGTTATCTTCACATTTGACCAAAATTATCCCTGAGGGTGTTTGATGAAATATTTGGGTATCTTCAAATTCTAGCACAGCTATTTCTTACTAGGAGTTACACAGCTGTGTTTTGTTTTTCTGTAAGTTAGAGATGGGTGTACATATAAACATGAAGTTAAGGAGAAACAAGTTCATGGTAAATCATGCCAAGAATAATACAAATCCAAATGCCATGCTGGACAAAATTCCATTTATACAAGCATTTTAGAAAATGTTTAAAGGAAATGGTCACACTGACTCCAGGGGAAAATGAATCAGCACAGTGCTGTTTTAGGTAACAGAGACATAAGGATGTAGTGACATACTTGTGGCGAAAAATTGATCTGTTTGCCTGTTTTTATTAACCACTTCCTCATGGGAAATAATCAAGTCAACGGTTTGGGAAAAGAAAGCTTTCATCATCAGTAGTTTTTGCTATTAGTGACCATTTTTAGGTTCCATTTTTGTTTTCTAGGAGACTCATAACTTTAACTTATGTGTCCATATCTAAGAAATAAAAATTACATAGATGAAAAGAGAAATCATATTAAATTTTCTTAAACCCTATGCACTAATACTAGCTTTGTTTCATTGTGTCAACAGGTTTTGGCCTGTATATTGAAAATAGGATAAAAAGTGTATATATCATTAAAGAAAAAGTTTTATTTTAAATTTAAAGAAAATAGAATAAAAGATCAGATAAACACCTGCTTCTTTCAGGGTGTTCTCTTTTTTTACTCTGTTAAGACATAACTTAGAGATGAGACAGCTAAAGTATGATTATTGCCTCTAGAGCAATGGTTCCCAAAGTGGGCACAAGCCCCACAGGGACAATTTGGTTTTTAAGGGGGGCAATTTGAGAATGAGTTAACAGTGAATTTTTTTGCATTTCTTATGGTCTAGGGGCTTCATATACAGCACATAAATATATATTGTGACATATTTATGCATTTCAGTTCTCTATTATGTTTTGTGACTTTATTGGTTATTTGTTCATATCATTTTCATATTATTATTATTACTAGAGGCCCGGTGCACAAAAATTTGTGTACTCGGGGGGTGGGGGGGTCCCTCAGCCCGGCCTGTGCCCTCTCACAGTCTGGGACCCCTCTGGGAATGACCACCTGCTGGCTTAGACCCGCTCCCCAGGGGATTGGGCCTAAGCTGGCAGTCAGACATCCCTCTGGCAGCCCAGGAGCCCTCGGGGGATGTCCACTTGCCAG
>NW_005354999.1:178530-229242 GCF_000412655.1 Myotis brandtii
GGTGCCTGGCCAGCCTGGGTGAGGGCTGATGGCTGTTTGCAGGGTGGTCACACCCTCTTCAGGGTGGGGGTCCCCACTGGGGTGCCTGGCCAGCCTGGGTGAGGGGGTGAGGGCCGTTTTAAGGATGGCCAAGCCCATCGGCGACAGAAGCTCCCAGCCTCTCCTTTTTTCTTTTTTCTTTTTTTTTTATTCTGGGATTTATTTACCTTCTATAATTGAAACTTTGTTGCCTTCAGTGGAGCTGAGAGCCGGCTCCTGCTCGCTCCAGCTCCGTGGCCACGGCCTGCTGAAAGCAGGTATCTGGGGTTTATTTACCTTCTATAATTGAAACTTTGTTGCTTTGAATGGAGCTCACAGCCAGGCTGTGGCAGCTGGGAAGCCTGGCTTCCTCCATCGCTGGAGCAAGCAAGCCTCCTGCTTGCTTCATCTCTGTGGCTGCCTGCCGCCATCTTGGTTGAGTTAATTTGCATACAGTCGCTCTGATTGGCTGGTGGGCGTGGCTTAAGGCATAGCGAAGGTATGGTCAATTTGCATGTTTGTCTTTTATTAGATTAGATTTTAACAATTTCTTAGTGATTTCTTCCTCAGTACTTCAACTGTCCTTTCGTTCTTTTATTTTCCTCTTTCAAGGATAGCAAGTTATTTGGAAGCTTGTTTAGACCACATTAATTGCCTTTTAGGCTTCCTCCATGTGAATAGGAGTTCACTTTTTGAATAAGAATTATATGTCACAGGTTGGGGTCGGGAGGGAAGAGGGGCATCAGGATTTTAGAGATGATTAGGTGGAGCATGGCCAAAAAAGGATGAGAACCACTGTTCTAAAGTAAGATAGACCATAACTTTTAATAAAAGAAAAAGATGGAATTGCTGAATTTTGCATTTTTTCCTTTATAGCAATATAAAATAAGTGAAAAACTGGGAAAATGTTTTAAAATGTTGATATTGATTTAAATGAAATATTCAAACTTGTTGGGACCAATAATTCTACTGATTTTAAATTTTTGGCAATTATATTGACAAAATGCTTAGTCTTTCAGTTTGTAAATCACTCTGGACTTACATCTCAACTGAATCCCATCTTTATGTGAATAACACTTTATCAAATACCTATATGTATATAGAAAAATGTAACCTTAAAAAATTTTGTAAAAAAATACAGTGACTGTTGAGAGTATATTCTGAAATAAGATGTAAGAATGATTTATCTCTTCCCTAAACTCAACCAGAAATTCAAATCCTGTCTTAACTTTTTTAAGGCTCTTCACTTAAGGATTAACCTACCTGAAGGTCACCCAAAACAGGTGAGGATAAATATCAAATCTATCTCTTTTTTCTAGCATTTCCACTTGTATTAAAAGATCAACCACATGCCAGAATTTGTAAATTAAATGCAGAATTTAACTTATTACATATATATTCCTCATTGTTATTGCCCTCCTGTCTCCCTAACAAAATGGCAAACAAACGCCAGATGGTCAAATAGTTTTGGATAAGAAGGCAGGGGTTTTCTCTCTTACTGAAAATCTACTAAATTGGTAAAATATAGAGACAATATTAAGAAAGAAAAGTAAATATTCGTTCTTTGTATATGTTTTAAAATCATAGTCATTGTCTTATAACAATATTAGCTTTGAATATTATTATAAATCCTTGATAACAAATATTTATGAGTTAGAAATTTACAAAATTAGGAATCAAATATCCCATGCCCCAAGAAACCTTCCCATCATTTCTTTCCTTCAAATATGACCTACCAAGCTTCATCTTTTTACATTCATTTATTTATAACCTATTCTCACTCATTTCACCTAATTCCCTTTCAATATTTTGTTCTTCATTACTCACTGTACTGAAACTGCTTTTACATCAGACACTAATGATTTAGAGTCACGAAACTCAGTGACCTATTTTGTATCTGTGCACTCATCAATCTCTAGAGGCATTTGACACTATTTAAACGAGCACCCAATTTATCACCCAAGACCCATTATTCACATAAAAGTACTGAACAAACTCCATCAATTTTATCTTTGCAATATTTCTCCTCACATCTTTTCCAAATTCAATAGAAATAGCTAGGTTTAAAACTCTGCTGAATTATTATAAAAATCTCCTAGCTGATATTTCTGATTTTCTTCAGCTCCTGCACATTCTTAAAACAACTCGTGAATACTACTGTGATATGCCCTAGCTGATTTGGATCAGTGGATAGAGCATCAGCCTGCCGACTGAAGAGTCCCGGGTTTGATTCCAGTCAAGGGCATATGCCCGGGTTGTGGGCCCAACCCCTAATAAGGGGAGTGCAGGAGGCAGCCAATTAATGATTCTCTCTCATCACTGATGTTTCTATCTCTCTCTCTCCCTTCCTCTCTGAAATCAATAAAAATATTGATTATGTGCAAAGTTTCTCATCCATAATTTTAAGTATAGCTAATTAACTCAATTTAATGTTTTCTTCAAAGAAAATGTTTGATTCAAAGGTCTAACCAGTGTCTTACCCAATTCTTATTAATATGGTTTATTTGTGTATATTAATACATTTAATTGTATATATTCTAGATAGATAAGGCCTGCCTCATCTCATAGTAAAGTGGTCTTTAATAGCCAGGGTGTTGGCTCTGGCTCTTAGTACAAAGGTTA
This sequence comes from Myotis brandtii, assembly GCF_000412655.1. Classification (NCBI taxonomy): domain Eukaryota; kingdom Metazoa; phylum Chordata; class Mammalia; order Chiroptera; family Vespertilionidae; genus Myotis; species Myotis brandtii. The sequence continues at coordinate 181,171 of NW_005354999.1, forward strand.
AGCTATATAAAGCACTGAAAAGTGTCCATGTATAAGATGAAGAGCAGAGTAAAGTCCTAAAAATTATTTCTATTTTACTATTAAAATAATTGGGGTTCAACAGGATAAATTACCTGAGACTACATAGCCAGTGTCAGTATTACCCTACTCAAATGATATAGAGAATGTCAAAGTCCAGAATTTGTAATTGAGACAATATATGATAGAATATTTTGAATTGAGAAGTAGTAAAATTAAAATATTGTTATTGTTTAGACACCATTGCTATCCACATTTAAAACACAATTTTTTAGCATATTGGTAAATATCTTTAAAAATATGAAAGCAAGATTTTTGATTATTGAGTTATGTTAGTTATTTAATCATCATTCATTTTATAATTAGTCTATTTACTTTTTATTTGTTCTCAATTTTGTACCATTCTTAGTAATCACGCTTCTATCTTAGAGCTCTTGGCACAAAAATTTATGATAATTTCTAAAGAGTATCTTCTGTGCTTTAGACTATCCTCCCTTTTATACTATTGGGATGTCTCATTGTAATGTTTGCTGGAACAGTAACAATTTTTGTCTGTTTCAATCCCCCCCAAATTATGTATGCCTGTACTGCAAGAAAATAGTCACTTCTTTCACACAGTTTAATGATAACTCCTACCTCATGTCTTTAAGGCCAAATAAGTCTGAGAATTAAGACCATTTTCAAAGATATTCATGAATTTTTGCCTAAACTATCTGTATTATTCAATATAATTACCTGAATTATGTGTAGAGAGGCTTTAGTTCTTTGCTTCAGCTAAGATATCTGACCTGAATGTTCTGGGTGAGAGATAATGAGCAAAATTTCTTTTTAAATTACTACAGGAAGTATCCAAAGTGCAATACATTTAGTCTGAAGGTGACCAATTCTATGGGGAGTTGGAATAGTATAACGTCACCTAAATATATATGGGGAGAACAACGGTGAAAGAAGGTGTGGTAAGGTTTGTCTTTTATCTGATCTCAGGCAATATATAAATGCATTTTTAATTTAAAAAGGAAAAAGGGAACAGAATATTTTTAGTTCTTCACATAATGGGTTTTCTTAGATCTGTACTTTAATAATAAACTGAGATTAGAGTTTCTAGTTTGATAAAATAAAATTGAATTTATTTTGGCATTATTTATAATTTTTAATTAATTAAATGCAAAAAAGTACACTTAATTACCAAAAAGGGAGTAAATTACATTGGAAAACTAATGCAAAGGAAATCACTAAGGGCTCTAGCACAAATAAGTCTTTTCTTCAGTGTGGCTGTAGTACAAGAGGGTGGGGGGGAATGAAGAAATGAGAGTCTATCCAACATGTTCTGTAATTGTGATTTTTTATGTCTCTAAAACAAGGAAAATAATTAATTAGGAAAACAGAAATCATTTGAAATGGGTCTTTGCAATAATTCTTACATATTTGAAATACAAATTTTCTCTAGTATCTTTTTCTCTCTTTTTTAAGATTTTGCACACATTATATAACTAATGTAATAGTAAAACTATTCATCTATCAAAATACAGTTCCTTATTTTTAATGAAAAAGGGTCTTAAGTAAAAAATTGTCACTTGCAACTCAGAAATGAAGAAATGTTTTAATTGTACATGAACATAAAGAGGGGACTATTATCACTCTGTGGCCATTTTCAATGCTGTGAAGAGCATATTCTTTGGTATATAGTATCTTTTCTTGAGCACATCAACGCTAACATCAAAACTTGGTTATATTTGCCAGAACTAACACAAATAACATTTGCTATTATCCAAAGAGGAAGTTTAACCAAAAATCCTTTCCTTGTCTACAGTTTTCCTAAGGCTCAAGTTTTCCCAATTTAATATAAACACAGCTCTGGATAAATAATTGAAGTTTGTTCTCATGCAGTGTGCCTGTTGACTCAACTAGAAGTCTGTCACCCTTATGTAATTAAATGGATGGCTGCCTTTGAAAGCTGACAAGAACACTTCTTTACCTTATGTATTCTAGGCACTGCTTTCATAGCTAACTGCATTTTTGGCAAGAAAGCACATATAATTTGGCTCATGCTACTTCAATCATTATAAAAATTATTTATAGAATACCAGTGATGGATGATTTGATTCTTTTTTAATCTGGAAAGTTACCAGGGCCCTATAGGAGAGTAAGAAAAAAGGGAAAAAATAAAAATGATTTTTGTTTGTAGTAGTTTATAATATTTTGTTGAAATATTGAACCTCAGTTCAGAGATTCAGCATCAAATGTTATAATTAAAAACTGACACATTCCTCTCTCTCTCTCTCTCTCTCTCTCTCTCTCTCTCCATATATACATGGAGAGAGAGGGAGAGAATATATATACTAGAGGCCTGGTGCATGAAAATTCATGCACTGGAGGTGGGTGGTCCCTCGGCCCAGCCTGCCCTCTCGCACAGTCCAGGAGCCTTCAGGGGCGGGAGGTGACCCAGTGATCAGGGGAAGGCAACACCCCCATCATACCTCTGTTGCTGCCACTGCCAGCAGCGCAAGCCTTGGCTGGCCCTGGTTACCTGAGCCTCAGGGGGCCCTGGGTGGCTGGGCAGCTGCCATCTGAGGCTTGCCTGCACCTCGGGCTCATCCTGGGCAGCTGGGCAGGCAACAACTGAGGCTTGCTTGTGCCTCGGGTGTCGGCTGGGCAGCCGACTTGGCAGCCGACATCCAAGGCTTGCCTGTACCTCGGGCCCGCCTGGGTGGCTGGGCAGACGACATCTGAGGCTTGCCTGTGCCTCAGGCCAACCCTGGGCGGCTGGGGGGCTGAGGATGGGTCCAGCCGCACCATGCACCTGCCACCCCCCCAACTGGGCTGAAAGGACTATGGGACACCAGCAGGCCTGAGGGGACTAGGGCCTGCCATCTTGTGGCTATGGGCGCTGCCATCTTTGTAACAGTGTGATGGTCAATTTGCATATTCCCTCTTTATTAGATAGGATATATTGCTTGTAAAGTGAGATATTTATGAAAGATGTTCAATAATCCTATTTAATAAAAAGGTAATATGTAAATTAACTCTCATGCCCTCACAATATGGCTGCCTACAGCCAGGCCAGCAGGGGATTAATGAGGAATGACCAAACGACTGAACAAGCAGGCTGCGTGGGGCAACCAGGCCGGCAGGGGGGGCAGTTAGGGGTGACCAGGCAGGCAGGTAGGTGGCGATCCGGGATCGGGCCTAAACCAGCAGTCAGACATCCCCCAAGGTGTCCTGGATTGGAGAGGATGCAGGCCGGGCTGAGGGGACCCTCCACCCTGTGCACAGATATCATGCGCCAGTCCTCTAGTAACATGATAATTCACCATTTATTTATTGAACAAAACTAAAATAATTTGAGCAATCATGTTCTGGAACAACCTGATCAATCCAAGCATCATGAAATGTTCAGGTAACAATTATATTGGAGTCCTATGGGAAATCTTTGTACAGCAGCATCAGGATAACTTAAACCATCTAGTCAAAGCTTGTTTGATTTCCTCAGAGATATTCTCATAAACAGGTGCATTTGAATTTATGTGTATGGGCATACTGTAACTTCAAATTTGAAGCTAGTTCAAAGAAGAAAATCTTTAGTAGCATAATTTGATATTATTCTACAAAGCTATAGTCAATAACTGACTACAATTTACTCTCAGTTAAAACTCTAATTAAATATGAAAAACCATCAATTCTTGATTGAGTTCAGTGGTGGAATGGCAGCAAGCTGATATTGTCTGAAATGGCATACCATATTCAGATTTGTTTTTAGACAATTTCAGAAACTTTAAATAAAGACTAAATAATCATAATCACATGATAAAGGTATTATATTCATGGCTGATAATCATGGTGATGCATAAAACCACATGTGCCATTCAGGTTCTCAAAGATTCCTCAGTGAAATTTCGGGACCTTCTTTTCCAATTTAATCAGAAGAACATAGACCTTATAGTTAATCCCAAAAAAGAATACATTAGAGGAAAAACAAAGAGCAAATATTATATAGAATAGTATGTAATTGGATTAGTTTCTTCATGGTATTTTCTTTCTGTTAGCAGAATATCAGTTTATAATATACTAGAGGCCCTGTGCATGAAATTCATGCACTCGAGGGGGGGCTCCCTCAGCCGGGCCTGTGCTGTCTAGCTGTCTGGGAGCCTTCGGAGGATGTCCTACTGACAGCTTAGGCCTGCTCCCCTGAACCGACAGTTGGACATCCTTAGCACTGCTGCGGAGGTGGGAGAGAGTCCCGCCATTGCCACCCCACTGTGCTCAACAGCCATGAGCCCGGCTTCTGGCTGAGTGGCCCTCTCCCTGTGGGAGCACACTGACCACCAGGAGGCAGCTCCTGCATTGAGCATCTGTCCCCTGGTGGTCAGTGCACGTCATAGTGACTGGTCATTCCGCTGTTCGGTCTATTGCATATTAGCCTTTTATTATATAGGATGGACTGAACACCTACTAAATGCAAGTTGTTTCATGGAAAGGAAATAGGTTTGAACTCAGAGAGAAAACACTTAAAACTGCCACTCATTCGTCGGCCTATGGACTGAAAGGTCCCAGGTTCGATTCTGGTCAAGGGCATGTACCTTGGTTGCGGGCACATCCCCAGTGGGAGATGTGCAGGAGGCAGCTGATTGATGTTTCTCTCTCATCGATGTTTCTAACTCTCTATCTCTCTCCCTTCCTCTCTGTAAAAAATCAATAAAATATATTTAAAAAAAAACTGCCACTCATTAATTTTGTTTTCTTGATAAAATCTATTCATATTGTTTCATTTTTTTCATCTACATAATGCAGATAGCAGAAAATGTCATCAACACCATTGAAAACAATGTATATCAAAACATTTGTAAACATAAATTACTAGTTATGATAACTAGCTAGTTCAAGATAAATTGAAATTGAAAGCATGATAACAAAACAATCTAGGGTCACTGTGAGACCAGATAGAGAAATGACCTTTGAGCCTGTGGCAAGCCATGTATTTTACATGTGACTTTAATTTCTATACTTTTTCCTCTTTTGATATTGAATGCAATATTGAGTTTTAGGCAGCATATTTAGTGCCACTTACCTAAATTAGGGCCAATATTTAATATAACACCTGCTGAACCCAGCCCACTTAATTTTAAAAAACACCAAATATTATGCATGTACCTGCAGAATGAAAAGTCAAGATGCAGCAGCTGCACACTTGGCTACCATCTATTAAATTTTTGTAAGTCTCTAATTTTGCCTCAGTCAGGAATAGCCATGAAAATGTAGTTCAAGGTCAAACTAGAGTGTTTTTGTACCTTTAGACCAAGCATGAAGCCTATGAACCATTTGGCTTGAATCAAGAATGAGGCCAACAAATTGGCTGAAAGCTACATTGTTTGTTTAAGAACTGGTAGGTGGAGATAGCTCTCTGAACAGTAAACTATATAAGGATAAGAAAAACTTAAATTTTTATCTAAACTATGCACATTCAGTTTCAAGGAGGTGAGACTGTTGACTAGTTCTAGTGAATGGAAAGTGAACAAAAGTGATGTGCATTACTTCTCGGCCAGGACGTTTAAGAACTTGCATGCTACACTCTCCACATTGTCTCCTCCCCTGGACTTGAGGATGAGGCAGCACTGCCTTAGATAAGGGATTCTATATCTCTGAATCACTGCATAGAGGAGACTTTCTCTGGAGGATTGCTCTACACATATGTGATTTAAATCACATATGATTTAATGCCTACTTTAGTTTGCTTAGTCTCTGATAGTTGGACTTTATTTTGTTAACTTCTATTGTACTGATGCATAATTCTAATTTTATGCCTGTTGATTTTATCTCCAATAGAAAAGATGAATCTATATTAGTAGACTTTTTAACTTTTCATTGTTCATTTGTTATTAGTATATATGATCGCCTTTGATAAACCCATCCTTTGGAAAAAGCCATCTTGACTTAATTAATTTGTGATCTGATTCAATAAATTTTCCTGTAAAGTCTTAACTACATGCTATTTTTTTCATTTACTTGTAAAATTACTATTGACTATGTGATGAGTAAATCTTTATTAACAGGCTGTGGGACTTAATCATGGAAAGCAGAGTCTCAATTGGAGAGGAAATCCATGATAAACCTAACTAATGTCATAGATAAAAATAAATAACATATAAATAATAGGTAATGATTACCGGCCCAAGAAAATGATTTAACTCAATTAACTATATATTATTCAAAGTTTTTACTTTAATGATGAAAACTCTTTTGGAATTTCAATTATGAAATAACTCACATATTACCAGGGTTTCACAATGCTCTCTTACTTACACAGTATACATTTTCATTACTTTCTGAAATTTAGTAGTAAAGCCATATTGTCCTTGATGCATGTAACAATGGAGAAAAATATCTGCTGCTTTAAAGAAAAAGAGGAGAGACACTTTAAGTGAGTTGTTCAACTATACAGAATTATTTTTAGATTTGACCTAGAGTGTTGGCTTTAAAAATAAAATAAAGTATCTCAATTCCTTATGAAAAATATGAGGGATGAAATAGCTAGTCAAACTAGGCAAAAATGCAGTACATGATGGATGTGGTTTGTTTTTATTTATGTTTTATTTTTAATGGCCCAAATCTTGGAAGCATGAGACAGAAAGCAAAAGTAAGGATCTAGAAATATGTTTGAATTTAGAATGCAAATTTACAATTGGAATAAAGAGAAGTATTTATTCATCAAATAGTCAAAAGCAATTTTACAAGTGACAGAAAATTTTGAGCATATGATTAAAATTTTACAGGGAATTTATTGAGTCTGTTCTACAAATTAGATGAGATGTAGCCAGCTGTTTGCATGCACAATTTTAACTCAGAATAATTTCTTTGAATTAGGTATTATTTCAGTTTTACAGTTGAGAAAATTGGCTTACAAATTTCTAAACTCACTCAGATAATAAAGATGAAGCTTGTATTTAAAATTTTATATGTCTGATCACAAGGTTCTTAATATTTCCACTGGATCTCATTGTTTTCCTTAGAAGTTGTCTACGCTAATTTTTTTTAAGAGAAGCAAATGGTAGCCCAATCTGTGATTGGCAAAAGGAAGGCAGAGATTAGCTAAATATGACTCCTATTCTATTCCAGGACTCAGTTTGCTAAACCAACACTCATTATTAGATTGAGTATAAAGTTTAAGAAAGGAAATTAGAAGTTTAATTGGGTGCCGTGTGGCCTACTATAAAAACCATAGACGTTATAGTTTTATGAGCAAGTTTAGTTGTCCTGTCTATAAAATGGAAAATAACAGCCTCACTATAGAATTTTCATAGACATAAGTGATAACACATAAGGACTTGAGAGAATGCCTGGCTCATGCTAAGAGATCAATACATAATATTATTTTTATATATTTTTGCATACTGCTACCTGGAATGAATTCAACCCAGAATAATTTTTTTCTTCTATGCAGATAAGAAGTAACCAGAGTGAAGTTAATAGGTTTCAAAAGACTTATGTGACAGCAACCCAAGGGATAGAAGGAGTGATTGCATTGTTATTTTTAAAAAATATATTTTATTGATTTTTTACAGAGAGGAAGGGAGAGGGATAGAAAGCCAGAAACATCGATGAGAGAGAAACATCGATCAGTTGCCTCCTACTGGGGATGTGCCCGCAACCAAGCTACATGCCCTTGACAGGTACATGCCCTTGCCGGAATCGAACCTGGAACCCTTCAGTCCCCAGGCCAACGCTCTTTTCACTGAGCCAAACCGGTCAGGGCAGATTGCATTGTTTTACTAAAAGAAAGACAGGCTATAATATTCAAACACATAGCAATATCAGGTAATAAATTAAAGATAGAACATTTTACTGAATGTGTCTATGATCACCGCATGACTCCCATACCTACCTCCCGGCAGTGGAAGAGAAGACCACACAGACGGAAGCAGCACCTGCCACCCAGGAAAAGGTCTCACTGGGGACCTTCTCAATGAACTTCCCATGGAAGCAGATCAGAAGCCACCTTATGGAAACAGGCCACTGTTCTGGTCCGCACAGATATGTTACTTTTCACAGGAGGCTGACTTTTTACAGAGCACTGCAGGAAGTGTGTGCTACCATTGCAAATATTCCCACAGACTACCACTTTACATGTGTCTGGCTGCAATCTTAGAATGGATCATTTATCTCACATAAACCTTTTAGGTTTTCATAGAACAGTCTGGAGAATGTTATAAAGCCTCGTGCTGGCTACTAAGTTATCGATCCTGAGCTCCAGGTCCACCTTTCCAGACTGTAGTGACACCAGGGCTGAATATGCAAACCGTTCTCTTTGCCAGTGCTCCCATTAGGCTCTGCCAAAAGAGGACGCCAGAGAGGGGGAGGGGGCACCTAGAAAGCTAACGAAAGAACTTGTTTCTTCTTGCTGAACAGCTGATTTTCTGTGCCCGTTAGCATAGCTTGATTCTGTCCTGTCTTTGGCAGGGGCAGTTTGTTCCAGAATCAGAGGGTTTTCCAGATTGACGTTTTTCATCACTTGCTGACCCAGTTCATGAAGCCCCCTTCCAGAGGACAGCATCATCCATCTGGTACCACTCCCCCTGCCGATGTTTGGCTTCCAGCTGCACAGCTCTGCCCCTGACTCAGAGACACTAAGGCCAGTGGAGCCCCACCCCCTATTCAGAGGTCTTGGTTTTACTCCATGAAGCCACTCTCCTCTAATTTTAAATTTTTAATAACGCCAACCTCTTTTTATTGTTTCTCCAACTCTAGGGGTGGTAACTTTTTTCCTGCAGTCAGTATCTCTGACACCTTTTGTGGAAAAGAGTTAACATAACACATCTCAGATTGCCATCCTTAGAAAGTCCTGCTCACAAGATTGGCCCTGGACTGTTGCCTGGGAACTTAGATTTTGAGAAGGTTCCCACCATACCCTGATATGAATGATTAATTGTGCACTGCTTTCTATCAAGCACCTTCTTTCTTTCTGGGAGTCTAGTTTGGTATATGAGAGGAGGGAGTGCCTGTGTGACTGCTCCCAATAAAACCTGAGTACTGAGTGTCTAATGAGATCCTCTGAGAAAGGACATTCCACATGTGTTGCCACAAATCACTGCTGCGGGAGTTGAGAGCATTCTGAGTGATGCCACTGGAAGAGAACCTCTGGAAGCTGGAATGTGGTTTCCTCCAGATTTCACCTACATTCCTTCTCCTTTTGCTAATCTCATAGCTCATTGCTGTAATACACTGTGGCCATGAATATGACTATATGCTGAGTTGTGTGAGTCCTTTCAGCAAATCTAGGGGTGGTCATGGAGACTTCTAATACAACTTACTACTCTTTTTTTTTGCCTACAGTGTTCCATACCTAGTAATTTTCATATCTAATAATTTTTTAACTCCTTTCATATCTAATAATTTTCATATCTAATAAGTGGTGTAGATTAAGCTCTAACCTAAAAATGTTCTATAGTAGGTTTCTTCACAGTGTTCCTTGTGCCTGCCTTGAATAATGACCTGGACACAGTTACACATATAGCCACACATAAGAGGTACTAAATCACAGGCTCCAGGGGAGGGAATTGGAATGTGGCTTAGCACACACCCCTGATGGAGATAATGCTTTAAAACAAATTTGAGAAACATTTCTCAATGATGTGAAATAACTTGATTCTTCTTTGAATACTTGAGAAGGTATTTATAGTAAATTTTTTACTCTTGCCTTTATGGAGTGAATTTCTTCTTTAATATGGGCAGATCACTCCAGTAGTCAGCATATTTTTGACAATTAAGACCTATGGGTACTTAATATGTTGGCAAATTGTCTTATAACCTTACCATTAGTTATTCATAGAATCTGTAAGGAATATCTATTTCAGGTTTGTTATAAGGTCTTTGGTGAGGTTGACAGAAACTCAGTTGTGAAAATGGACACTGGTACAGTAAGGAGTTTTACTTCCTTCTTTTAAACAACATTTTAAGTAGCAGAGACTTTTGGAAAAATTTCTAGTAAACACAGAAGAAAATAACAGACAATGAGGTTATAGATAATAAAATGCCCCTAAATATTTCTGTGGAAATGATACTTTTTATCAATAAATAGGCAAAGCCAGAATAAAGAAAATAAATTTTAAAATAAATGGCATGTGAATGAATGAGATTTTATTTTATTTTCTTATATTCAATATATGTATTTTCTTTATTTTTATTTTATTTTTATTGAATTTTTTGGGGTAAAACATAGGGATTTTAATTACCAAAGCAAAGTATAATCTTTTTCTCTTTTGAACATGTAAATATGTAAGTTACTCTCACCTTTTCCCCTGCCTATATTATCAATTTCAGATAACAACTGTGATAAGATAATTTATAGACTGAAAAATTAATAAGCTTGTTATCAATCATAATACAATTTATAAGTTTATAACTGCACAGAAACTTCATTTCTTTAACATTAACTCTTCTCCTTTATTTCCTTTTGATTCAAACTGGAATTGTCTAGCAACCTGACTCACCTCCCTCCCTCCTTTCTTGTATATCCAATCCCTTAATTATTAAGCCATTAGGACAGTTAGGTTCTGGTCAGCATCTAACAATCTTAGGAACAACGTTTTGGGTCTGTTGACCATGGAAGCAGAGTTTCAGTCCAACTAAAAATAATATCTAGACCTCAGCTGTGTTTCAGCCTGGACCCATGAAAGTACAGCAACCTTACAGACCACACCCTCATGAAATTAGACAAAATGATGCCATGGCTGACATCAGGACCTGACACAATGATCAACTTCTTTCCTACTATGACTGCAGCCAACTATTAGAGCCCATGACCCCAACTCCAGCAGTAACTATGATTAATGAATTTTCTTATATATTTGAGGCCCGGTGCACAAAATGCATGCATGGGAAGGGGAGGTCCCTCAGCCCAGCCTGCACCCTCTCCAATCCGGGACTCCTCAGGGGATGTCCGACTGCCGGTTTAACCAGTAGTCAGACATCCCTCTCGCAATGCAGGACCACTGGCTCCTAACCGCTCAACTGCCTGCCTACCTGATCATCCCTAACCACTCTGCCTGCCTGCCTGATGCCCCTAACTGCTCCCCTGCCAGCCGGCCTGGTCGCCCCTAACTGGCCTCCCCTGATGGCCTGATTACCCCTCACTGCCTCTGCCTTGGCCCCTTCCACTGTGGCTTTGTCCAGAAGGACGTCTGGATGGAAGTCCAGAAGATGTCCGGTCTAATTAGCATATTACCTTTTTATTAGTATAGATAATCTAACCCCTACGAACTATTGGGAAGCTAGTTCTAGATACTTGCTCACCTGTGCTTCTGGAATTGGCACCATTTCTAAATAAATCTTTACTTTCTTTGCTGAAAACTTCTGTTCACATTTTATTAGCCTTTAAGGAACCCCTTAATTCAGTATCATTTCCAAAGGTGGTGTGGTAGTTTGTGACCTCATTATTTTATTCTGAGTTTTAAAGCAATACTTGAAGCAAATAGAACAACTCAAGCCACTTCTTAAACATGTGGGATTAAACTGGATTATTCAAGATCTTTGACTGATTGAAAGTGTCTGCTCTGATCAGGTCAGAGATGGAGATATCTGGACATTGTTTTGGATTCAGATTTGTTCTTATAACAACGTTACATCAAACACCTCAAGCTTTCCTTACACATTATAGGTATTAAACACCATCACAGGACACTTGAAACAGAACTTTGATACTTATTTCCCTGTACCTTTGAAGTTAATCTGGGAAAAATGCAAGGATATCAGCAGTGAAAACGTCCTTCCTTTGTCACATCATGGCATTGCCACATTCTACGACTCCTAGTTGACTAATTTGTTGTTTTCGGCTAGCCATTATACCTGTCTGAAGTGATTAAGATCCTTGTATTCGTATTTCAGATTCTTTGGTTCCCCCTTAAAGGAAATATTCCAGAACTTTTCCAACGTATCTTTTGAATTGCCTCATTGTTTCTTAATGGGTTATTGATAACATTTTGGATGGGATGATGCTTTGTGTTTGTAATATTGCAGGATATTTAGCATCCCTGGCTTTTGGCTACTAAAAACCTACAATACCCTCCTCCATCATTTTGACTACCAAATTAACCATATACATCCTTGATGTAAGACACATGCTCTACTTAGCAACCACTATGCTTGAATTTTATCATAAGATAATTTAAATATAATTTAAATTGTTAGATAATTTAAGAGTCAATAAGAACATCATTTTAAAATTAATCACACTCTGTTCCTGTCTGTGGGATTTCCTGTCTTTGTTAACACCTAATTCCCAGACCTCTTTTCTGGGCTAGCATCTCAACTTGGTCACATCCATGGCAACATGGTTTCCAATAGTGCATGACCTTTTCCTTGGAGACTAAAGCTCATGTCAGTTTCCTGACACGAGGGCCATCTTATCCTTTCCCTTACAAAGTTGTCCTCTCCAACTAAGCTACCCACTAAATTCCAATTTCCTGTCTGAAGCAAGCCTTCAATTCTCTACTAATTTGTCAAGCACGGATGAGTAGTAGGCCCTGAGTCACTAAGGGATTTCCAGTTTGGTTAGCAGATTTAACCACTTCCAAGGTACTCTTTTATGAATCATGTTGATTTTTACTTTCCCCTCTCTAAACATTCAGATTTCCCTTCACAATCACATTATTTAATTTTTATAATAAAATCCGCATTATACTTTCAGCAGCTGTAGCAGACCACTTCTAACCAAAATAAGAATTGATTTCTTACCCTTGGGCAAAGAGAAGTCTTTCTCAGAATGCAGTGATGTGTCCGAAAACTTGAATATGAACTCCATTTACTTAGCTGTGAGACTTTGGGCATGCCCTTTAGTTTCTCTAAGTGTCTCTATTTTAAATGAAGGGCAGGGTCAGTTAGTCTCGCAAACTTCCAGGAGCACTCTGAGTCTAGATTAAATGCTAAAGGAAGTTGAGAAATTTTTGTCTGTGAAGTAGAAAACAAGCGATACTTGTATTTTAAACTCTAGGGTACAGTGTGAACGGAGATTATGTGTAGCTCTTGAGTAGTCCTTGAGTTATAATGACCAGTTTAAGGTATAGAAGAGAACTAATGTAGAAAATGTGCTGAAGTGGCTTCCGCACTGTACTTCTAGAAAATCTGATCCTTTTCCCAGTTTATATTTTGCTATTGTTCAAGCCCCAGTTTCCATGCAATCAAGACAAATAACTGAGTGTCTCAAAGATGAAGTCCTCTTACTTGAGCATAAATCCATGTTGTCCATGGCAATAAGTTTCTAAATCAAATCAATTTTTGATAGGGAAGAAAAAAGAAAAGAGGAATTAGTTGCATAGCCAACATTTCAAATTACTACCCTAATCCAGCTGTGTTTAAAAGATAAAGCTATATATTTATGAATAATTAACTTATTTGCATCCAAGTAGTTAAACATGTTATATGTAGTCTAGTATATATTTGAGCAGATATTTAAAAAGTATAAATGAAGTGTAGGCATAATAAATAATGAAATAAAAATACTTATGACTATAGAGGTGTATTTAGAAATGGATTCATGAGCAGAGATCACATGACATACAAAATTTTAACTCAATTATCACATTAATTGTGATAATGAAATCCATATATTTTGTGTTTTGTGAATATCAGTTTTGATTCTGAATTGTTCCTTTTGAAATATATTTTACTGAAAAGTGCTGGGAATGAAGGAACCCAATTAAAATAAAAGTTATCAATTAAAAAATAAAGCTCTCATAACTATTAGGAAATATAGGGGATCTGTTTTTTATATGCCAACTGTGGTTTAAGTGCTGAGTCGCTGAATCTTAGGAGAATAATGATAACATGCTCAGTCCCTGGATCAAACTCTGCAATGGCCCCTCATCTTAAACTAAAACCAAATCATTTACAGCAGCCTCCAGGCACCAACACGATCCAGTTAACTCCCTGACTTCACGCACTTCTCTCCCAGACACTCGTTCCATTCCAGCCACACTGATTTCCTGGTAATCCCTTCAACTTTGCCTGTGCTCTTGGCTTCAAGCATTTGCACTGCCATTTCTTCTACCTGAAACGACTTTCTCTGGCTGTCTCGTGTCTTTTAAGTATTTGCTTAAATCTTACCCTTCCAATGAGGACTCCCACTATATTTTTAACTGTAACCCATTTCATACCCCAGTTCTTTCAAATCAAGATATAGCTCGCTGTTGTATATATAAAGGGTGTCTCCCCAAAATAGATGCACACTTTAACATCTGATAACTCACTTACTTTTCACTCCTTTTCAGGTTTAATTGATTTGAAATAATTGGTGAAGCCAAACTAAGCTTTAAGCAAGGAAAATTTATCCTAAAGTGACACTAGGCTTTTTTTATGAGGGTACATAAAAGATAAAGTTTACTGGACAAAACAGGCAACAGTCCAACAGTCGATGAATTGAAGGCACACAAATACTGAAGGAAATGATTCTTAATGTTTGTGATTCCATTGCTTCACATTATCAGCAGAACCTAGACCGGAACTGTCATTGGTTTGAAAATAGGCATTGTCAAAATAAATTATTCACTTCTGAATAAATTTGAAAATGAAATGTATTTTAATAAACACTGCCTTTATAATCATTCAAAGTGTGTATACACATTTTTGCTTTCTATGATATTTAGTGGCTCATAAAACACCATCTGATTTATTTATATATTTAATTAATTATGTGATTTTTTTTCTATATCCTCATCTACACTAATAAAAGAGAAACATGGTAATTAGCGTACAACCGCTACCCTTTTCATTGGCTAATCAGTGAGTATATGCAAATTAACTGTCAGCCAAGATGGCGGCCGGCAGCCAGGCACTGAAGCGAGCAGGGAGGCTTGCTTGCTAGTAGAATATAAACAGCAAAAACAGAGTTGTTGCTAAAGTCTGAATGTTTATGTCCCTTCCACCCTCAATTCATATGTTAAAATCGTAATGCCCCTGGCAGGTGTGGCATAGTGGTTGAAGGTCCACTTATGACCAGACGGTCTGGGCACATGCCCGGGTTACAGGCTTGATCCCCAGTGTGGGGTGTGCAGGAGGCAGCCAATTGATGTTTCTCTCTTATGGATTTTTTTCTCTTTCCCTCTCCCTTCCTCTCTCTAAAAAAAATCAATAAAACATATTTAAAAAATAAGTAATAAGCAAGCAAAAATATATATGTTTAAAACAGAGCTGTAACTTAGTCTTAAGTATCACAGTCACTGATAAAAACATGTAAAAATATATTTCATTTATGAAAATATGAATTATGATTATGTCAAGTAAGAAAAAACAATTCAAATTCCCATGCTTAAGACTATTTAAGTACTTCATTTGAATTTTCTTCAACTAGCCTTCAGTTACATGACAGGAAAATATATGGAGGGCTTGCTACTTAAAAACTGAAAATTCTAAGCAGAGTTTCCTGGCCTGAAATGACTATGTTGTTCCAAATTTCTTACTGAAAATTAAGAGCTTATAAATAATCTCATCAAATCCAAAGTGTAAATTGGCTAATGCTTTAATGGTATTTTCCTTCAGAAAACTGTGGCCTTCTGAGAACATTGTTTCATTCATTACACGAGACAAACTATTTATAACACATGGGCCTTATTTCTAGGGCCAAATCTTACAAATCCAATACCTTTAATAAAAATAATACTGTACATTTTATGAAAACTTATTTTTGAAAAGGCACTTATACACATAGGCTAATTCTAAACTGATTCTCACAACATACATAATGGTGAGGGCTCGTATATTTAATCCTAATTTATAAATTTTTTTAAAGACCCCGTTTTCCAAAATGAGTAAACTATTCTGGTTTAGAAAATATGTAGGACTGTTAATGAAACCCACACCTTTTCTCTGTACCGCTCTGAGTAGAAAACAGATGTTAGTGATGATTGAAAACAATTCTCTTATTCATATTCTAAATTCAGAGATGCGTACTTAGGAGAGACTCAGCTAAATGTTATACTACTTAAAAGCCACACAAGAATAACACCTTGAAGCTAGTATAATAAAAGTGTTTGTTGAATTATGGTCCAAATGTGGGATTTTCACCTGCAATTATCCTTAATCCTGGCATCTCAAACCTATTCCTCTTTTCTTTTAAACATTTTAATCAGGGATCCCATTTGAGCTGGAATTTAAAAAGGCTCAGAACTGTTCCTGCCTTGACACAAAACTTTTGGGTTTTGTTATGACTATAACAAGCCATGTTTTTATAATCCTCTATTTCAGGGTAGAACCGTGAAAAGTAGCTTTTGATGTTTGGTATTATTATTTGCTTTCTTTTTCTGGCAGTTGATCTTGGCGTTCTAGGGTGTTTTATTCAAAGGCTGTAGCAATAGCATACCCTCCCAAACTTCGGCTACTGACTTAGAACAAAGAGACTGGATGTTATTTGTGTAATTTCCCTACTCAGTAATCTCTCAATTTTAAAGTTGGTTAGATTTTTATTCTTAATTCATTAACTGTAAATATGAAAATGTTTTAATATGTGATATTAACAAAGAAAAGGCAGGCATTATAAAATATCTTAGTGAGACCAATAGCAAATGTAGAATTGGCCAAAACAATTTCTAATTTAAAGGTTTTGCTAATTCCAATGTACTTATAATTTTAAAAAGAAATAAACACCTATTATCCTTAACCCAAAGTATTTTACCCATAACATTGGATTGCTCTCAGAATCTAGTTTACATTATAGGACTATGCTGTTTTCTTTTCTTTTGTTTGTGTTACCCATCGTTTACTATCATTTCAATGCTTATTTATTTAACAAAAGAATTATAATGAACTAGCTCTGTTCAGTGAGGGTTAGGCTCATTTCTCTTGAAAAAGAAAAGAGGGATATGTTGTATCTTAAAAAGTTATAGGACTAATTGTATATACATATATTTCATGAAAATGTTTATTTGCATATTATTATTTCTTAGATGATCTAATACTTAATCCTCTACATCTCTAAATTGACATATAATAAAAATAAAAATTATAGTGAAATATGAATGAACTAATCTCAAACAAAAGCAATAATTGCACATAAACTAAACACATTATTTATGGTGTCCCCCAAAACTGTATACACACACTTTGAATAACTATAAAGGCAGAGTTTATTAAAATATATTTCATTTTCAATATTGAGGTATCAGCTGTTAAAGTGTGTATACATTTTTGGGGGACATGCTGTATATACAAACTCATTTATACATTTATACAATATTGTCAGTTAGTAGCCCTATTTGACAAATAAGGAAACTGAGGCATTGAAAGGTTAAACAGATAGTACAAATTCTTCCAGTCAGTAAATCCCTGGGCTAACATCTGCACCCAGTACTGACTAAAACAAAAAAAACATGTTTGAAACCACTTGCTACACGGATAATGAATTGGAGTATACATGCTATATGTGTGTATCGTTCAGAAATGTAAATTTCAGTATACTGGATAAAGCTGTGCCATAAAATCTCTAGATGACTTTGAATAAGCTGATTACTATGATTCAATATCCTTATCCATAAAGTGAAAGTATGACTTAGCCTAATTCAATTAAAGCTACATTTTTAGAGGACATTAATGTGGCACCAAATTAATCATGGCCATTCTTATGATGGTAATCATTCAAAACAATTGGCAACAAAAATAGTTTACACAGGTGAACGTCTCAACATTTCAATGTTTCAAAACTTCCTGTTAGTACTTTTGTGTCAATACCACTGCCACTTATGAATTACTCTAACTTGCAATTTTGAGACCACAGAAGTCCCCCAAAACACTGAGCTGGAGAAATTTCTGTCACATAACACAGGAACGTACTTGCATGCTAGTAAATGAATAACAAGCCTGATGTTCTTCAGTTTATGTGATAATTACTCTTAAAAATAGCCTAGATTGTCTGCACTAGCTCAGTCAATCTCAATTTTAGCTGCTTTTCTAATTACATTGGAATACAAGCAATTATATCTAGATTATAGGGAGAAAACAAAATAGCTCCTTACTAACTAGTGTGACAAAAGGTACAGTCTTTGAATCCTATGGGAAGAATGATGATGTACCAGTACAACATGCATAGCAGTATTCATTGTTCCTCAGAATCTCAACTACCTTTCCATGTATTTTTGTGGCAGATGTACACCTGAGTGGCTGCTGAGCCATAGGTATTCACTACTTTTACTAGATGCTACCAACAATTTCTAATATGAATGTACCAAATTAACTCCTAACAGTGGGAGAGAAATCTTGTTGCTTCACTTGAAATCCCTGATAGCATTTGGTATTTAAACTTTTTTTTTCTCTTTAGTCATTTTGAAGTTTGTTTTAAGGCACTATAATTTTAATTTGCATTTTCTTGTTGATTAAAAGAAAATTTTCCACTTTTTTCCATTTGTTATTCTCTTTATGAAGTCTCTATTCAAGTGTTTAGCTCATTTTTCTAGTGTGTTTCCTAATTGATCTGTAAATATTATTTATATATTCTGGATATGAATCTTAAGTCAAATGCATGTAAGGCAAATATATCCTCAGAATCTGTTAATATGCCTTTTGTTTCCCCAGTTTATTTTTGATAAATAATTCATTAATTTTTTGTAGTCAAATTTATCAATTGTTCATTCTCTTGCTAGTGCTTTTTGTGATCCATTTAAGAAATGGTTGGCCTCACAAAAGTAATGACAGTGTCCTGTATTTCCCCCTTTCCTCCAATAGCTTGTTTGCTATTTGCTTTTCAATCTGTACTCCACTTGAAATTGATTTTTGTGAATTGAATGCACGCAAAAATTCTTTACCCACATGCATTTCTAGTCAACTCAGTACTACTTATTGAAATGTCAATCTTTTCCTCAGTTAACTGCAGTGTAACATTTGTCATAAATTAGATGACCATGCATATGCTGCCTATTTCTGAACTTTATTCTGTTCCATTGGTCCATCTTTTCATCACTGTACTGAAATCACAATTTTTAATCATTACAGCTTTATAATAGGTCTTACAGCAATCAGTTTAAACCCTTCTTGTTTTCATCAGATTGCCTTGGTTATTCCTAGGCCTTTTCATTTCTCATGAGTTTTTAAATCATTTTATCAATTTAAAAAACAAAATAAGACAAAAAATAACTATGTATTATGTTGAAATCACATTCAATCAAGGAAGAAATGCTACCTTTACAATAAAACTTTTGAGCCATTAGCATAGTATGTCATTCCATCTATTTAGAATTTCTTTAATTTTTATTATTTTGTACTTTTTAATATAGAAACGTTATTTCACTTTTATAGATGCTTTGATAGCTGGTATATTTTAGCTCTCTTTTTCTTTTTTGTTATTGGAATTTAGAGAAATTTAAATGATTTTCATACATTGATAATTTTATTTAACAACCTTGTTAAATTTACCAATTAATTTTAATAGTTTGTAGATTTCTGTATAATAATTCACATTGTCTTCAAAATAAGGACACTTTTATTTCTTCCTTTCCATGTATTTTTTATTTTATTGACATGGTAAATAATGATGTTTATAGAAGACAGCCTTAATATTCTTTCCCAATTTCAGGTAAAAAGTCTAAATATTTTATTATAAAATAATAAAATGATCTTTACCATCAGTTTCATGGTAGATATTCCCTATCAGTGAAGAAACTCTATGTTTATTCCTAATGTGTTGAAAGTTTATAATAAACGTGTATTAAGGTAAATAAAATGCCTTTTCTGAATCTATTGAGATGATCCTGTAACTTTCTCCTTTTTTTCTGTTAATGTAGTTAATTATATTTAGATATTTTAAAATATTTAACCTAGTTTGTATATTTGCCTTATTAATCATGGTTTATTATCTTTTCCATAATGGCCAAATTTGGTTAATAGTAAGTTTAAAATTTTTCACCTTTGCTTGTGACAAGAATTCAATTGTAACTTTTCTTTTTTGTAATGATTTTGTAAACTTTGTATGTCAAGGTTATGCTGGATCCTAAAAATCTTGGTGTACATTTTCTTTTGTTGTATTTTCTAAAAGATTGTATATAAGATGGGCTATTTCTTCCATAAATATTAAGTGGAATTCATTGTTGAAGCCACATTAATCTGGTAGTTTCTTAGTCAGAATGTTTTCTATATCTTTAATGTTTTGATAGCTATTAAAGATGATGAATGAATCAAATTTTCTATTCTTTTTCTGTCAGTTTTGGTAAATTATATTTTTTAAATAAATGCATTTCATGCAAATTGCCAAATTGGCCACACTTTGTTCAGAATATCCACTTATTAGCTTTTTTAATGGAAGATTGTAATGTTTTCCCCTTTCTCATTCTTGTCATAGGCAATTTGTGTTTTTCCCCTTTTCTTCTTAATTAACAAGGTGTTTGTCAATTTTGATTGATTTTGTCAAAGAACAAACTTTTATCCTTTTTGGCGATTTACTGTATGTTTGTTCTCTTTTCCATTTCTTCTTTTTATTTGGATTTAATTTCATGTTCTTTTTCTAACTTATTTAGTTGGAAGCTTAGTTAATTGATTTTCAGTCTTGTTTACTAATATATGAATTTAAAAATCTTCCTCTAACACTGATGTAGATGAGGATGTTTTTGTTGTGTTTTATTTTCTTCATAGTGGGTTCAAACATTTTCTAATTTATTTTTTATCTAATCTTTAGTGAATTATTTAAGAATGTTGTTCAATTTTCAGGAAGTTAGGGATTTTATACTTAGAATTATCTTTGTATTTGTTATTCTTGTTCTTTTAAACATTTATAGTTTAATTCAGTGATGGCGAACCTATAACACGCGTGTCAGAGGTGACACGCGAACTCATTTTTTTGGTTGATTTTTCTATGTTAAATGGCATTTAAATATATAAAATAAATATCAAAAATATAAGTCTTTGTTTTACTATGGTTGCAAATATCAAAAAATTTCTATGTGTGACATGGCACCAGAGTTAAGTTAGGGTTTTTCAAAATGCTGACACGCCGAGCTCAAAAGGTTCTCCATCACTGCCCTAGCCACTCTCCTGCCAGCCTGATCAACGCCTAACTGTTGCCCTGACAGCCCGATTGCCGCCAACTGGTTTAATTCCACTGTTATAAAATATAAACTAGATGATTTATTTTTTATAATTTGTTAAAATTTACTTTATAGCTCATCATAAAATTAGTTTTTCTAACAATTTTAATAAAACCATGAAAATCTCAAGCATATTCCCTTTTTTGGAACATTATTTTGGCTGAGAAAATCAAATGGTTTCTTTCTTCCATTTCTTTCAGCACATTTTGTTTTGGTAGTATGCTTTTTTCTATTTAGCATTAGAATTTATTTTTTAAATAAAACCCACCTGCCTTTGAGAAATCCAAAATAATAATAATAATAGCAACAAACAATTAGCCAATTATATATCACATTTCAGTAATAATAGCAACAGGAGAACAAACATGTAGATGTTTATCTATACTCTGAAGTCCTGAGAGTATATTCAGCTGTAAAATCATCTATGTTCACATGATATTTGTTTTTGAGTAAAGTTGAATTGATTCTGGATAGTTCAATCTAGACATTCTAAGTTCTGCATCACACAGTCATGCAAAGGTATCATTTATGCCTTTGTTGTGTGTGTGTGTGTGTGTGTGTGTGTGTGTGTGCGCGCGCGCGCGATTTTTCTTTTAGATGTTTGTACCAAAAATGCTTGTATTTATTTCAGAAGTTGTATTTTTTTTAATCTTATATGTATTTTGAATTATGTGACCAAGTCAGGTTTTCCTACAAAACTAGAGAAAATTTTGTAATGATCAGGTCATTATAAATATATTTTAAACCCGAATTTTCTCTTCACATCAAAGTACTGTGAGCCAAAAACATAGAGTAAGTCTGACATGTGAAGTTTAACATTAAATCCTTATTTACTAAACACAAGTAAGAGGTTTTGGGTTAGAGAATGTGAGGGATTATGTTCTCATTTTACATGTATAAATTCAAAATAGTTTTAGTTATCAGCTTTTACAATGTGGAAAGAATTCCAAATAGAGTATTTAGCCATTATTTTCAAAGGGTGATACATGAAACCTACATAAGAATTTCTCATTTGTTCACTAACAGTGTAGATAGCATGCCCTTAATCCAGCCCACTGACTCATAATCTCTGGGTGGGATGTAGGAATTTGCATTTCTATAAATTTCCAGGTGAGAGGTAGGCACAGTAAACTTTAAGAAATAATTGCAGAGTCGGGGGATTTATATAAGTGCTAGATTTATTGTGTAATTTGCTATTACAAGTATATTTGGTATTATGGAGTAAATAGAATTCTTTTTTTCAAAAGAGAACACTCTACTTTTTCACCATTAAACCTGACATTATAGAATATAAGTTTTGGGTTAAAAATCCATACTAAGCTTGCAAATGCTTTATGGGTTGTTTTTTTCTAAGTAACATTCTTTCATTACAAGAATACAAAATTTTGATATACAATCAGTATGTATAATAGTTTATTTTAGCAATTATCACAGAAAATGTGTTACATTATCTTTTCAAATTATGCAATTTTATACATAAAGTAATATATTTACAAAGTTAAATGCTTCACTAAAACTGCAGTTAAAATAGAGTCAGTATTAGAACCCAGGTTCAGTGTTTTCTATACTATTCTCCAATGTCTTTTCTCTATACTACTGTCAGTTTCATTTTTGCCCCAGATGGTGAATATCTTCTAATCAGGTTATGCTGTGTATTACTAATATGGGTGAATAGGACTTCAGATAATATGCAATTAAAGCGTTTTGAAGAGCAGGGTGGATGTGCAGTCTAATTTTCTCTGCACAGTACAGCACCTGAGACATTCTAATAGAATGTCTCAACTTCCGCAGTAAGAAAAGAAAACACAGAAAATAACATAACTCTCTTTACAGATATAAATCAGTCAGGAAACAAATTTCTATGATGTAGTCAAATTCTTTTATTCTTTTTGATCAGATGAGGAATGAAGATAAGTGCAGGAGAAAAAATGAAGTCGATGCAAGAGAGAGAAGATCACATTCTTGCAAAGAGAGCCAAAGCTAATTTGGACATTATTTTTGTCTGGCAGAGCAGATTGTGTCTCTCTGTGTGCATGCTTTCCTAAAAATATCTTAAGAGTAGCTCTGAGGCTTCATATGGTTAAACATGGGAGATTAAATGCATGGGCTGTCTTTACCGATTTTTCAGGTCCTCCAAATTATAGTGAACAGACATAAAGCGTCATAGAAGAGCAGAGAGAATAGTTAAGGCAATGACATCAGAGAAGAGCAGTTAGTTTTAGAAAATGAGAAGTGGATGGATGAGGGACAATACATTTAGAAAACTACAGGAAGCTGTATTTTAATTCTGTTTGCTTGTTTTTGTTGTTGTTGTTAATTCTCACCCAAGGATGTGTTTCCATTGATTTTTAGAGAGAGTGTAATGGAGGGGGAGAGACAGAGAGAAACATCGATGTGAGACACCTGGATTGGTTGCCTCCCCGAGGGCCGGGATCAAGCCAGCAGCCAAGGTACATGCCCTTGACAGGAATCAAAACCAGGACCCTTCCATCCATGGGCCGATTCTCTATCGACTGAGCCAATCTGGCTTGGGCGCTTAATTCTGTTTTGATGTGTTTCTCTCTATCACTGTTTTTATTTTATTGATGAACCAAATATCCTCTTTGTCCAGTGGGATCCTTGGCTCTTGTGTGCTTTAGATACGATCCCAGTAACTTTGAAAGTTTCTTTGTTCTCTGGTATGTGAAGTTATTTCAGATCCATCTTATATATGTTGTGCCCTTAACCTGAAATTGTTTCTGCTTCCCGGGAGTCCTAGCTCTTATGAGAAGGAAAGAAATATTTAGAGATCATAATCTTGGCACTCAATGTGATCAAGTCTAGTGAGTTTGTGCATTCCACCTCAGAGTAATCCTATCAATACTGTTTATTTGGTGTGACTTAATTTCAGGTTCCTTCTTCTCAAAACAGCATTGCTATTTGACTCTTCAATCATTCTTGTGGATTCAATGCATTTTTCTTGGTTGAGTAAAATGCTTTCAAGAATATGCATCTGTGTTCCCCAGAGTTTGGGATCTGACAACTGAATGATCCAATTTTCATGTTATTTAGAAACTATAAGGATTCAATGTCCTGAAGCATGACACATGAGATGTTATAAACAAATTTTAGAAAGAATATATGTAATATAGTCACTGTCTAACATTTTTGTATGAGAAAAAAATGGGAAATGATTATTTTTCACTGTCTTGCTGTCGTGATGTTACCAAGGAAGGACCAGAGAGATTGTGGTTATTTGTATTCTCACCACAATACTTAGTACAACTTCTGGATAAAGGTTCTTGGGTTTTTGTTTGCTTGTTTTTATTTTTACATTTGATTTCTTTTGTAATCTCTTAAGTCATATTGTCAAGAAGTAAATATTTCCAGAAATGGTTAAAACATAGAGATTTAGGAGAAATATCATACAGTGTATTTGAAAAGTGATTTCTAACTTATTTCAGGTGATAAGATGAGATCAGTGCTTAAAGAAGATTAAAAAAGAACAACAAAAAACTGTGCAATACTGTAATAGATATATCACTATATAAATTTTTTTAGGAAGATGAATTTGCATTGGAAATATATTCATTCATTTCTTAATTAATTCATTTACTTATATGTATTTTTCCAAAAATGTTAAAATGGTTTATAGACTACTTATGATATATATTTAAAAAGAATCACAAGGCACACAATTGTCAAATGAACAGAGGAATTATGCAAAGAGAAATTTGACTACAAGTACTAATAATTTTATAAATATGCACTATTTATGAATTCTGACTTTCACTTTCTTTAATTTACATTAATAATGTGAAGTTAAAGATTTAACAATTAAGTTACTTAACACAATGCTGTTTATTACAGCAGTTATGTATTTAACATTGAACACAGCATAAATGCCCCACTGCATGGGAATCTTTCAATTACTAAATGCTAATACAGTTATATGGTATATTATTTTGAAGCCACTAAATATCATACTTTCATATATTGTTTAATGACAGGAAAATACATACATTAATTTTTGAATATAATATAAAATTATGTTTAAACACATTTGAAATCTGTTAAAATAGTCATCAGCACAAAAGTCATAGAAATCTGTAGTATGATAGATCCAAGTATTTGAAGTGGTTATTTTGAATGGTTATTTACAGGTCATTTTAAATTCATTTTATATTATTTTTTGTATTTTTCAATGCTTTTACAAGAATTTCTTTTGTAAGATTACTTTTTTGGTAAATAAAATTTTATTGACATTTTAGAATTTAACACATAAAAAAATAAGATACAAATTTACATGATGGTAAGATGGGAAAATACAGGTAAGAAAGTTAATTCATATATAAATTTTGGGGAGTAATTAACATGCTTTGAAGTATTTTCTAGCTGCTAAAATGGACCACACATTTGGGACCAGAGTTCCTGATAACAAGGTAAACATAGACAAAAAATCTCTTCTGCTCTTGGCAGTACAAATAAGTTAAAAGCAAACCAGATACTCAGAGGAAGCACAATTGTCCCTGGTAATGGGGCTTAAAAGATCTTCTGTTGGTCTTTACAAGAGGATAGTTTTATATTGTCAAATGGAGTAGATAGGAAGTCTTTGTTGAATGAGCAGGATTTCAACTACACCTTTAGGTTTAAATATTTGAATAGGTAGAGTGGACACTGGATAGACACATTCCAAACAGAGAAAGCAACAGGAACAAAGCCATAAAGTGATGAATGACCGTCACATGTTTCAGGTCATTTAAGATGACAAGAATAGATTTTTTTATTGGAGAAATTTTGATAAAGTATGACATACAAATGTAAAATATGAGCCTCTTGGAGAGACAATGTAATACTCTTGAAGATAAAGATTAAATTAGAAAGAGAAAAAGAGAGATAAAGACACAGAGATAGAGAAGATGCATTAAGTTATATTGGGGATAAAGAGTATGTATCACAACCTTAAAAAAAATAATTGATCAACCCAATGGAGGAAAATAAACAAAATTCAGTTTTGTAAATTTAGAAAGAAAACATTATAATATCATAATAGTAGCTACTATTTATTGACCTTTTAGGGAGTGCTGGAAGTTTTAACTTGTCTGTAGTTTTACAAAAAATTTCCAAGTTAAAAATATTTATTTCCATTTTATTTATTTTTTAATATATTTTTATTGATTTCAGAGAAAAAGGGAGAGAGAGATAGAAACATGATGAGAGAGACTTATTCTAAGATGGAGCCCACAACCTGAGCATGTGCCCTGACTGGAAATGGAACCTTGACCTCTTGGTTAATAGGTTGATGCTCAACCACTGAGCCACGCCAGCTGGGCTATTTCCATTTTAAAGATAAAGGCATTAAATTGTTAAGTTGCCAAGACTCTACGACTGGTAAGTGGTAAATTAGGGTTTTTGTCCTGGTCTGCCTAGTTACAATGCTTATATGCATTTGTATATCTGTAGTTTGGTGGCTAAAAATATAGGCTCTGGATTTAGACATATGGGTTTAAAAATTGTCCTATTAGCTGTTAGAATCTCTTGGTGTCTCAATTCCCTCATCTTGTTACTGAGTATGATAATATATCTCACAAGTTAACCTTGAAAATTAAATGATTTATTGCTTATAACATACTCAGGACAATGCTTAACACATAGCGTTTATCTCTCATTATGCTCTTGTCTAGCCTCACCTTGACAAAAATGTGATGAAAATGTAGAAAAAATAAGGTTCTAATACATTCATCTGAAATAAATTATTTATTAAATTTTGACACATAAGTTTTAAAAGAAAAAAATGCATTCTTTAAACTTAGTACAGAGTGCTTTCTCAGAGCTCAATTGTCTAGACCTTGAAATTGCCAGAAACCTCTTCAAAATGTTACCTTAACACTCAAATTAGTAATTTAATATGAGGATTACAGATGATCAATTATTGCTGTAAGAGTATGTGATGCATTCAGACATTATGTAAAATTCTAGTGACAGATATGAAAATTATAGTTGCCTGTATTAAAATTCTCTTTTGTTGACAGACTCCAGAATGTACTCATCTTTATCATCAATGGAAGTACTCTTATAATACTGCTGCAGTTAAGATAATTGCTTACAGACTAATTACCAGTGTGGATTGACCATTTACTATTTTAAACATTGACTTTATAAAATGGGTTAGTAGTTTTAGACATCTTCTAAGTTTATAGTAAAGCTTTTCTGCAAGAAGAAAAAAATTTTACTACATAAAACATGCATTTTCTATATAAACACTACAGTTTGTTCATATATTTTTAGATTATTCTTCAAGCATTTTGTCATGAATTATTCAAATGGACTTTAAAACCATGTTTGCCTGTTCTGATTTACATGGCAGTTCTTCATATTGCAGGAAAATTTCTCACATTTGGAACCTTACTATTTAATCTCTGAGAGAGGGTGGACTAAGGCTTTTTAAAAAAAAGTCACTCTACCCTATAAACATTATGTTTAAGAATTGATTGTCTGCTCTTCTGTGCTGGAAGAAAGGTACAGAGGGGGAAAAAAAGAAAAGAAAAGAAACGAATGCTCTGACTTGACAGGCTGATTGTTTTGAAATAAAATTTAAAAAATAACTGCTCACTAGAAGTATAAGAAAACCTATTATGTATTAGTGTTGTTAGTAACAAAGAAGTAGCCTGACTAGCATGGCAAAGTGGTTGAGCATCAACCTATGAACCAGGAGGTCATGGTTCAATTCTTGGTCAGGGCACATGCAGTGTGGGGCGTGCAGGAGGCAGCCAATCAATGATTCTCTCATTGATATTTCTATCTATCTATCTATCTATCTATCCATCTATCTATCTATCTATCTATCTATCTATCTATCTATCATCTCCCTCTCTGAAATCAATAAAAATATTTTTAAAAAAGAAGTAATTGTTTTGTATTTAATCTTTCTTTTATCTTAAATGCCCTTAAAGTTGCAACTTTGATTTAAGATCAGACTTGTTTTTCTAAATATCTAAAAACAAATTGGAACAAAGGGATCAAGAATAGAAGAAATAGATAAAATCTGCATTTTGTAACATGCCGTATGCTTTCTGAATTTAGCACTTTTAATGATTTTTACTTACTATCCGTTAGGACTTCATGAATCATTTCTCAAAAGTAAATATAGATGTTATTAGTCTAAATAATAGTGCAGTTATGCCAAAACACATCATAATAAAATTGTTGAAAAGTAAAGAAAAAGAAGTAATCTCAAAAATAGCAAGAAAGAAACTATACCTTGCTTGTACAGGAAAAAAAAAAATCAAATAACAGTGTATTTTTAATCAGAAAAACATGGAGGCAAAAAAGAAGTGACATAGCACTGTTCAAATGCTGAACAAAATTATCAATCCTGAATTTTATGTCTAGAAGAAAGAATAATGGCAAAAGTAAATGTATACACATTTTCCTTCTCTTCTCAATTATATTTATTTAATAGTCAGAACAAAAAGTATAAAATTGTCTGACCTGGATATCCATACATATAAAGAAGTATTTAAGACAATTATCTTTTTAACTGTGGAGGATTAAGGGACCCAAAACAAGGAGAAACTTCTACACTTCATGTGAACTGGTAAAATGTGAGTGTCAGTAGTTCTCTGTGGTGATGGAATAGTTTTCCATCTTGATTGAGTTGCTGGTTACAAGAAGCTATATATACTGGTAAAGGGTGGGGCAAAAATAGGTTTACTGTTGTGAGTACACAAAATAGTTTATTTTTGTATTATTATGTATTATTTTCCATAGGAACAACTGCACACCTATTTTTGACCACCACCCCCGCCCCCCATGTTGTTTGTTAAATTGGCATATAACTATACATACACGTTGTCTCATTAATATAAATTCCTGGTTCTGATTCTAGCTATACTTTCACAAGCTATAATCCTTTGTCAGGGGGATGTGTTAAGGGTACATGGAACCGCTATGTACTATCTTTGGAACTTCCCATAATTCTTTACTTACATCAAAATGAAAAGTTAAGCTGCATACACATACATACTCTTGGAAAAACAAAGAATGTTGTTTTGAAAAAAACTTATGTATGTGTATACACTCTTTTGTTGTTTAATCCTCATCAGAGGATATTGTTTCCATTGATTTTTTAAAAATTTTTTTAGAGAAAGTGGAAAGGAGGTGGGAGGTGCAGGAATGTGGAGAGAGAGAGAGAAACATCAATGTGAGAGAGACACACTCATGGGGCTAGAGACGAACCTGCAACCTAGGTACGTGCCCTTGATGGGGAATTGAACCCGCTAGCTACCCTTCAGTGTGAAGGCCACTGCTCTAACCACTGAACCACCATCCAGGGCTGTGTACACCATCCAGGGCTGTGTACACACTTTATTCCATTCACAATGATCCCAATTTTAGATTTCCCAAAGGTTTAGATTCCATAAATAGATCTAAAAAACATAATTATTCAACTGACCTTTAAGCCCAAGCAATATGCTAAAAAAATTGATTAGCAGAAATGTCTGAGTTAGACCTTTCAAATTATTTTGAAATGAATGCTCAAGCACAAATCAATTGAAGGCCAGAGTCATTTACACAGTGATAGGAATTAAACCAACAGGATTATGATTCATTGTTTAAGGAAAAAAATCTCTACTTTCAAAATATTAAAAATCAAGAACCTACAGGGTGTCCCAAAATTCACGCAAGATTTGCAATTCAATTCAATTGCAAATCTTGTGTGAATTTTGGGACACCCTATAGATTCACAGGAGGTGCAAAGCAATGTACTGACAAGACTCATGCACCACAGCCTCTTCCAATGTCCATCGCTCACACAACTAAGGTACACAGTCACAGCCAAGAAACTGACCATCTATAACCCATAGAGGTTATTCAGATTTCAAGTTGTATATGATCTTGTATGTGCGTGCAGGTCTATTCAATTCCATTACATGTGTAACCTTGTATGATGAACCGCCTGAGTGATAAAGAGGGAAGAGGAAAGGGAAATACCTATGCCATAATGAAGGGATAATAAGAGAGTGATAAAATTGTTGGGTGAGAATTAACAACAACAACAAAAACAAGCAAACAGAATTAAGATACAGCTTCCTGTAGTTTTCTAAATGTACAGTTCTGTGAATTGTTTGTCGAATTTGCTTTTCTTAAGGTGTTTAAACTTATTTAGAGTAAGATTTATACTGCTGTAAAATTCTCTGAGGTAAAATTCCCCGTGATTAAAATAAAAATAAATAAGCAAGAATGGCTATTTTAATGGAAGAATTTATTAAAACTGTGGCCTACCATTCTCGTTTCAGATTCTTTTACCATTTAAATTAAAAGTGTCTGGGGGTGGGAGAAGTATTTGAGAACAAATAGAATTCAAATGACCTCTTGTGTTTGTTAACCTTATTAATTGCTTTAACATCCAAGTGCCTGCATTACTGGCATAGAAAGTTCCTGTTATTTATTGCCATTTATTGTGGAAGACCTTTGTTCTTTGTGTTTTTCAGCTCTGTTATTCTTAAGAGCCAGGAACTCTGACAGCTGCTGCCAGCCCTGTGCAGTTTGTTCAAAACAATAGGGAAGATTGCCTAGCAACCTCACATCCAGCTTCTGGTACCCTCCTGGAGATTACATTCCACACACATTCTGCTCATCTCCACAAGCTCACAGGGGAAAACACACACACACACACACACACACACACACACACACTCCTGTTCACACCATTGCATTTCTCCAGCATGCAGATCAGAGTTCATTGCTATTTACTCTTACTCTGAAGAGATCCCATAGAGATTTACAGAAATGAATTGGTTTCCATC
Source organism: Myotis brandtii (assembly GCF_000412655.1). NCBI lineage: Eukaryota > Metazoa > Chordata > Mammalia > Chiroptera > Vespertilionidae > Myotis > Myotis brandtii. Next base: position 212,024 of record NW_005354999.1, read on the forward strand.
TCTGAGGAGTTAGTTAGGGGTGTACTTTCTAAGGATGTGAGTGTGCATCTTCCATTGCTAAAAATGGGAGGGACATATTCCTTATACTTTACTAACTGTATAATGAGACTTCTGATTGCTTATGTCTTGTTTTCCCTATCTAGATTGATTCGGGCAATCACTTCATTTCTTTATCACAATATCCTCATCTGCAAAACAGGAACTTAGACAAAATGCCTGCTGAGTCCCTTCCAATCTAGTGTTCCATAATTACATAAATGGCTTTGGACTTCTATGAGACTGTTTTATACATAAAATTAAGAAAGAGGAAATGACTATGGAAAACAGGGTTTTTTCTCTACTTTTAACTACGCTATTAGGCCAATCATTTCTGTTTGTAAGACTGAAGAGAAGAGTGGATCAAGTAACCACAAACAACTACAAAAAACTGGGAAGATGTCAGGAGTACAAATGTACCACTATTCTATGTGATTATATATATATATTCCTATTATGTGTTAGGAAATTATTTGATTTAAGATCAGAAGCAGAAATACAGAAATTCTGATGCAGAAGTAAAAACCTACAGCCTATGCTCTAAATCCAGCCTGTTACCTACTTTTGTAAATGCACATTTCTTGGAACATGGCCTACCCAATTGTTCATATATTGTCTATGGTTGCTCTCCTGCTACAAAGTAGAGTTAAGTGATTCTAACGGAGGCCATATGTCCCCCATAGTCAAAATACTTACTATTTGGTCCTTTACAGAAACAGTGATTGATCTGTGTTGTAATGTATGGGAAACTGGTTTATTTAGACTTGAAATCAGTCACCTCAACCAGATTCTGTGCATATCAATAAAATAAAAAAAATTGCAAATATTAAATTGTCAAATCCAATGTTATAGATACTCTATTGTTTCACATAGTCAAAAAGAAATTAAAGACTGAATTTGATTGAAGAGGACTGATTTGTATTTGTCATTAATGTTTCAAAATGGATCAACTATTATCTTTAAGTTCTCTCATATTTATAGCTAAATATTTGAAAACTGTTTGGAAACATCAAGGTTACTACATTTCAAATATAGTACCTATTCAGAGATGTTATGTGAATATTTGGAGCCTCTCTAAAACATAAATTTATAACACTAAATCTGAGGAAAATGTGAAATTCTGGAATTTAGTAATCTGAGTTCCTTCAATATAATTGCCATTGAAAAAACTCACTGTCATGATTGTAGATGCATATTTAACAATGTAAAGCTGTTAACTGTATGTTGTAATATACTTTACTATGCACTGCTTAATAAATCATATGTTACTCATTCTGACATGGTTAACAGATTCTTTAAAATGGAAACAGAAAAATGCTAACTCAGAGGAGAAAAAATTGTTTATCATTTTGTTTCTTCCTTGTTGTTAATCCCTTTTATCCAATGCCCTAAATAGCAAACTGCACAGAGATAGAGTTTAATCTTACTAGGAACTTCCTAAAAACACAGTAATTTTATTCTTGAACAATATAACATAGATTAATATTTCATCTAATGATGCTCTAGAAACAATCCTGTAATTTAATAGAAACAGTTATCACTGAGTAATAGGTACACCCCAGTTCCATTGCCAAAGCATTAGAAAATGATACTTGAAGAACATAGAAAAGTGGGTTGTATTCATCTTTTCTCTACCGATGGGCACCTATGACGGGATCTCCTGCCTGTCCAGCTACTGCTCAGCTTGCTTGTTGCCATGATAAGTGATGCTGTGTTGCAAGATGACAGCAAGAATATTGTGAGAAACTGGTGCAAAAGGAAAAGGGTAGTAAAGGAGGTATTCACAGTCATGCAAAGGAAAGAAAGACACAAGGAGGGGAAGGTGCAGTATAGCTACACAGTGGAAAGGCACTTAAGTCAAGGTTAGAACTTCATCCATGTGTTATGGTCTATATGTACAAATGCTTTGATTAGAGTGGTGGGGGAAAAATAGAGATTAACCAACTGAAAAATTAAAGAAAGAAAGATATTTATGGATTTCTGTGTGATGATGTAAGACTCACTTTCGCATCCACTTACCATCTGGCTTCTGCTGTATCAAGAGGTATTTAATCAGCTCTAACCTTTATTCTTTGGCCTTATTTATAGTCAGATGTGCTGCTTCCAAATGTTGATCTTTTTGTAATTGTAGTTATCTTCAACTCTGATCCCCTTTTGCTGCCCAATTTGGGTCAACAGAGTCTCTGTGATGGTGAAAATGTATTGCCCCGTTTTCCTATTAGGTCTTCTTCCTTAGTCTACTTATAATAGTCAAATTACCTGGAGACTGGTGTCCTGAATGGATGTCTTTTGCCTGTGGATCTGCTACCCGCTGATAGATGACTTTGATTTTGATGCTGATCAATTGCCCAGATTCTGCCATACTGCCTCCCCATATTTTGCTTTTGCTGCCATCTACTGGGAAACCAATTACTTTGTCTCAGACCCTTGCTGATAACTTGCTTGAAACTATTCTGCTCACTAGACTTAGCTGAGTGTTATCACCTCAAGCTAGATTAGTTGCCCCAGAATCAGATCTACCCAAGTTCATGGGTCTGCTTCTATATCTAAGTTGTGTAATCATGCTGCAAGTAACCAGGGAGATGAATACTAGAAATCATTGAAATGAAAATGATAGTGTAAATGAGAAGGTAAATTTGTCTTTGCTTGCTGTTCATTTTACTTAAAGTATATTTTTCCATGTGTGTATTTTGCCACATTTCCAGAGACCTGTCTATGTCTTTATAGAAGGCTTGCTAATGTTAGGCTAATAGTAGTAAAGAGGCCAGTTTTAGGCAATCTAAGTGAAAAAGCAAGTTCATGTTGGCTTTTCTACCAAAGAGACTTAAAATTTAGCTCTAGTACCACTGTTAACAAGCAGTGTCACTGAGAAAAAGTTATGTAATTGTAAGTCTCAGTTTCTGATTTTTAAAATTGTGGCAATACTACCAAAAACCTAATAAAATTTGTGAAGAATAAGAAAAAGGTGCAGGTAAAGTGCTTTGTTTCACTGCCAGGTCTATAGCACTTACTGATATGTGGGAGTCGCTGTTGTTGCTGTACCACAAATAACAAAGAGAGAATATTTAGGTTGAATTATGGTTAAAACAAAATGAAATCACCCCCTTTCTCTTTTTCTAAAAACGGTTCTAGTCTATGACATCATCTCCGTTCTTACCTCTCTTTCCCCTCTGGAAGAATTTTTTGACCACACAGGATAATTCATATATGCCTTTGCCTAACTGGACACAGGCCAAAGGAAGAAATAGAATCTAAAAGGAAATTGAAGGAGCTCTTGGGGTCTCTAACGCAGAGGGAATAATCATGTCCTGTTTTTAACCACTAATACACAATTTAAAGGAACTTGCATTTCAGTGATTTATATGATACCTCCTGGTTTTGGATTTTAAGGTTAAAGGAACCGTGTTTAAATCATTAGAAGAGACGTGGCCGATCAAGTTGAAAGAAGCCAGTTTCTAAGAGAAGCTCATTAATGGGCTCTTAACCCAGTGACATTTGTCAGCGATGTTGTTCTTTCTATTTCTTTGGCAAACGCATGGCTAAAAGTGCTTGATAGATAGAATATGTCTATAGTTATAAAAGGAATGCATGAATATTTAATTGGTTTCTGGTACTCTTATCGTACCTATACCCTCATCAAAATTTTTATTGAACATTTGACAACTTGAACCATAAGCAACTTCAAGTAGAGTAGATTGATTTCCTCTTACAACCCCACTACATTAATAAAATTACTTAACAAAAATAGTAACGTGGCAAGCCCTCCTATTATGGTTTGGACTCAGAATTTAGTGGCAATTGCTTTTTGGAATGTAAATAACAAGAATAAAGTTTAAAGACTGCAAATTAAGAAAAATGTTGCATAATAAGGTTAGTGTTTACCTTGAACTTTGAAAATTTCAAAACATATCTACCTAATTATTTTAGAATTGTTGAAGAGAATTCTAAGGATCATCTTTATTCTCTAGTGAGAGCAAGAGTTAATAACATTTATTACTGAGAAGTAAAAAGAAAGTAAAAAACAAAATCTTGACTTCTAATTCTTACAAATTCCTTTGTCTTTAACCTTCCAATAAATGCTTGAATACCAATGTTGCAATCTGCTCAGGTTGCCATAATGAAATATTACAGACTGATTGGCTTAAACAACAGAAATAAATTGCTCAGAGTTCTGGAGGCTAGGAAGTCCAAGATCAAGGTGCCAGCCAATTTGGTTTCTGGCACAGCAATCCTTGGCTTATAGATGGCCTCATTCTTGCTGTGTCTTCCCATTGGGGATAGAGAGAAAAAGAGAGAATTCCTTGGTATTTCTTCTTATCAGATTGGGGTGTCAAACTTCTGACCTCATTTAACCTATTACCTCCTATGAATTTTGTCTTCAAATATAATCACATTGGGCTCCAGAGCTTTCAAAACACAAATTTTGGGGCTACACAATTTAATCCATGTCACGTAATTTGTGTTTTCAAATGGAAATATACTGTTTAGTGTTGTGTTTATTACCTTTGTAAATACTAGCAATATTTATTTTGGCATAAGTGCCTTGAATCATAATACAAAACTCAGATAAAACTATTGTGTCTAGTAACATGCAACTATAATCTTAAATATTAGAAATGTGTTACCTTAGAAAATAAAATGTGTGAAAATTACTATAAAGTCAATATATTTAAAAATATGTAAATATGCAAGTTAATATGCTGTGATATACCTACCTGTTATGAACTGTTTTAAATGCTGATTATATCATTAAATAAGAAGAAATACTCAAAATATTTTAAGACTAACTCAAGGATATTTAAACCATTTGAAATTAAGCCAGCAAGTAGCAAGCAAAGGAGATGGAGAGATGATTGTCAGAATTTCAAGATATCAAGAGATATCAATAGAAAGCTCATTTAATGTTAGCAGAACTTGTATTACCTTAAATTAGCACAGAGATTTCACATACATTATTCAATTCCATCTTACAACATCTCTCAAAAAAAATCAAGAAACAACATTATTTCCTACTCATTTAAAGAAAGTAGTCTAAAATTTCATGAATTTGTGAAGTATAAAAGTTTCTCAAACTATTTTATTTGCCTTTAGTCATAAATTACTTGAATGTGTAACTATCAATTTATCTTCCCTTAAGAAATGTCTGAGCATCAATAGGTGGGAAGTTCTCAGAGCATTAAAGTTACCATTTAAGCCTGTCTTCTAACTTTCAATATTTAAACAGCATCCTCTTCACTTGCTGCTTTTTATTAATATGTTTAAAATTGTTATTAGTAGGAAAATCAGCTGAGTAAACTTAAACTATGTTAAGGTTGGTTATTCGTTTGGATAGTTAATTAGAAAACAAATTATTGCACAAACTCTTAATCTCATCCTGTGGGTTGCCCAATTCCTCCCTTTCCATTTCTGATTCTTACCATACTCTTCCTATTGTTAGTGAATAGAACATTTTGTCCTTCAAAGGGAAAGGAATATAAAAGTTCCTCAAACTATTTTATTTGCCTTTAGTCATAAATTACTTGAATGTGTGACTCTCAATTTATCTTCCTTTAAGGAATGTCTCAGCATCTGAAATGCCGCTATAGTATAGTTCCCTGGGATTATTCCCAAAGTGATGCTTTTTGGTGATTACAACCTCTTATCTGCATAGCAGTGATCACTTTGTGCCAAGGTAGAGGTTTGGCGTCAACATCATGCGCCACTAGAGACAGAACGTTCTTTGTTTCTGTTTAAGTAATAACATCAATCTTTTTGTGCTGACCATGCATTGGAATGTTTAACATTAAAGATGGGGGGATTTTGAATGCAATCTGAAAGTAATGCTGGCAACTAGCTGTGACTTATTGTATAAACTCAGCATACATGTATTTAAGATATTGAATTAAACCAAAGAATAACCATCCTGTAGAACTGGAAAGAAGAAAAAAAGCAAAATATTATTGTATCCATTAGAAATTCTAAAAACCACAGTATTTCATAAATATTTATTTCTTTGACTCAATGGCACCTTTTAAATGGAACTTCTTTTAGGAACATAATGCTTATCTCAGCTCCAATTCATTCCTAGATGAGAGTAGAAAAGAGTTTTTCCCATTATAAACTGTACATTTCTTTCAGCTGAAACTCATGAAAATAATAGACTGCTCTCTTTTGTGAATAGTCACTGTACATGATGTGGTCAGATATTTGGGGCTTGGGGGTTACTAAGAAAACTACAGAAAACCCCTAGGTATTTAAGTACAAATGCAAGAGGAATGGCTCCATGATATTTTGTGAATAGGGCTACTTAAGACTCCTCCCATCAAACAATTGAACATAAGGAATTAATAGACAATATGAAATTATGCCAAAAACTCTTCCTTAAAACTGAAAGCTCTGTTAAAAGGGGTAAACATTTTATATGGAAAGGTGAAAAGCAAAGAAGGTGCGTGAAATTTAATTTTTCATCCTTCCTAATAATAAAAATGTTTTCTTAATATCCTATATAATAAAGAGCTAATATGCTAATTAAACCAAACAGCAGAACAAACATCCGGACAACCTTCCGGAAGACCTTGTGGCTGAGGTTGTGAGGGGCTACGAGGGCTGGGTCCCTTGCACGAATTTCGTGCATCAGGCCTCTTGTTAAAATATATTTATGGCAAGGAATAAATCATGAAACAACAAAAATATGAAGTCTTTGTCTACTTTTATAAACACCTTATAGAAAATAATTTTAAAAAGTAGATTGAACATTTCTTTTCAAACAGCTTACTAATTTTACCTTTCAACCAAATAAGCAATCTATGAAAAGCACAAATTACAAAATGTGAAAAAACCTAACTTGGAAGGGGAGATTCTGGATAATAGATAGAATTACACTAGACAGTTAAATGTAGAAAAATTGGCCACAATCCTATTGGTACTTTAGGCACATTCAAAACACAATGAAGTAAATATTAATGTAAAAACAACAACAAAAAAGATAGTAAAATTATTAATCGGATCTCTTGCTCAGTAGACGTGTAAAAATTGGGTCTGATAGGCAACAGATGAGAAAGGATTGATTTAGGCCTTTGAAGTGAGAAAAAAAAAAAGTCTCCAGACAGTTGTGTCATGGAAGCCACAAAGTCTAGAATGGGCTCAATAAAACACTGTGGGGGAAGGTATATATTATGGGAAGGATCTAGAAAAGTTAATACTGGAATATTTGAGTCACAGATCACAGACAATTACCTACCATCTGGAGAACAGAATGATAAAAAGGTAGACACAAGAAAAAAGTTGAAAAGAAATGGAGAGTATAAAAATATTTCTGGGACTAGCCAGTAGGCAGATATTCAATCATGGAAAGTAACAGGTTATTGAAAAACGATCAAAACTTCTTTTTGCAAAAAGTTAAACTATCAGGAAAAACTGCAAAAGCTGTAGCCATCAATAAATTATAATTTGTTAAAGCATTAAATGCTTTTATGAAAAATCCCATTGGCTATTTTGTATTATACTGTTGACATTGTATTTACATTAATGCTATATTCACTATAATATTTTACATTTAAAACCTGGTCTTGGAATTACTCTTTCATGTTGTGTGATGTTGTCATGTTTCACCTTCCTTCAATGTGAGTAGTTACATTTAAAAAGAAAAATGAACATGGGCAGATCAGAATGAATAAAACTAACTAACGCATTCACAAATAGGCTTCCTGAAGTTATGTGTTCCCTGTTGCTTGTTCCCTGGACTAATCTTATAATCGGTCATGGCAGCAAGGTGGTCTCTAAGCAAACAGTGCACATTCCTTTCTAGTGAGTCAACTTTCCAGCTATAACAGTATCGGATGTCTTTTAAATCAAACAAAACGAAACTATATGCTAGAGAAAATGCATGTGATACCTTGGGTTTAGCATTGATTTAGTCTTTTGTCCTTTTATAACTAAACTGGTAGCAGTTAGTGATACTACCACTGTGTTTGATCTAACATTCTAAATCAAGAAATTGAATTTAATTCTCTAATTATTTATTTAAAAAGCTAGAGTGTCACAGTATTGATACTCATAAGATTCTTAAATGTGCCATTAATAGTTAACTTCAAATTTTTTCAAGTTGGTTAACTGGTTAATTGAAATACATTGAATGTTCTGTCCCTAAAAGTATTTTGTTTGAATCTTTACTTCTTAAACATAGTCCCATTTGTCCAAATTAACTTTACTTTTTATTACTCATCAAATTTTTTCTTGAAAATCTGTCTCATATAAAACAGTATTTCCTTAAGAAATGTATCTATTAGCATATGAATGGTCTGACCATCTTGTATTTACAATTTGTATCCTTACAAAACAAAAAAATATAAATTTTGTGATGGAGGCTGTTATTTCTGGCCCTGGCTGTGCAGCATGCTGAGATCAGATAGCTACAAATAAAAGACAATGAGAAAAATATAAGAGACGCCGTAGCTGGTTTGGCACAGTGGATAGAGCATTGGCCTGTGGACTGAAGGTTCCTGGATTAGATTCCAGTCAAGGGCACATGCGTGGGTTGCAGGCTTGATCCCTAGTAGGGGCCATGCAGGAGGCAGCTGATCAATGATTCTCTCTCATCATTGATGTTCTTATCTCTCTCTCTCCCTCTCCCTTCCTCTCTGAATTCAATAAAAATATATTTTAAAAAATAAGATAAAAGAAAATGAATAAGCCCCTAAAAGCTGAAAATAAAATAATGGGCTTATTTTTGCACCTCAGTGTCGATTGACTGTTGACTGTTTGGGATAGACACAATGCCAATCAGCCACCAGCCTATTTGGCTTCAGGAAGCATCCTCAACTCACTTTGGTTCATATGCTCTGGTTTATATGATCCCGTCCTATTGCTGTACATGTTAACCTAATCTAAGCCTCAAAAAGTTAGTTCATCCAAATAAGACAGTGGTACAAACATTCTTTCACCATCTTACCCAGCATTTTTTAATTATTGTTTTTGCTAGATTTTATGCATAATGAATTTTTGTAACTCCAGGATTCTTTTTTTAAAAAAATATTTTTATTGATTCCAGAGAGGAAGGGAGAGGAAGAGAGAGATAGAAACATCAATAATGAGAGAGAATCATTGATTGGCTGCCTCCTGCATGCCCCACACTGGGAATCCAGCTCACAACCCGGGTATGTGCCCCAGCTGGGAATCAAACCCTGACCTCCTGGTACATAGGTCGACACTCAAGCACTGAGCCATGCCGACTGGGCCCGCATTCATTTTTTATTAATATTTATAGACCCTTCTGTCATTGTGCTTGGAATAGCATCAGACATCAGTGAAGGTCTGCAAGTAAGAACTCCAATTCTGTTCTTTCGCTCTTGGGACACTTGGCAGGACTGTTTCTTTACTCTCATAGATGTTTATCATGTGATTTGTTTTGGCCACTGAAATATTAGCAGGAGTGAACTGTCTGACTTAAGAGTGGAAGTGTCGTGAGCTGGTTTCTCCTTCACCATGTTCCCCTTCCCTCTCCCTTTCTGACTATCAGTGTCTCATCAGTTTGGAGCTAGGACTGAAGACAGTAGATTTAGAACAGACAGGTAGCCTGGATGAAAATTCAATTTTTTTAATCCGCTGAAATTTAGAGATTATAACTAAAGAGCCTGGCTCTCCTGACTGATAGACTTGAAGAACTAATAAGGTTTGAAGTCATTTCTAGATTAATTTCTAAGAAAATATCTGGATTAGAAAAATATAATAATATAAACAGCTTTTTAAAAAGATATAAACTAGATTTTCCTATTAAAGCAATTCTTCTAGAGACAATACCTTCCAAAATGATATGTTTATGATAAGACACAGGTTCTGCCATGTGAAATTGCCCGTATTTGACCATGTTTAACCTAAAACTGGCAACTTCATGTGGTTTAACCTAATAAATGTCCTAATGATATTACACTGTCTTTGTGTATCTAAGAAACATGCACATTGTGTTTTTGTGAGCTGATTCTGAATTGATATAAGATTACTCACACTTAGTTTTTGCTTAGAGTTTAATTTTATTTCATTAATGCCTTAGGTTGAAGACATGAAAAAGTTAGCCCAAATAACACAGTGTGATTAATAAATATTTGCCTTTGCAGACATGACCTCATGCATTTTTAAAAGTTTTTGTTTTTTAACATGTTAACTGTTGGCTGCTGAAGGACACATAGTTAAGGGCATAACAACATTTATTTCACTTAAAACACTGTGAGAGAGGCTCTTATGTTGATTTAGAAAGTTTTGCCAATGAAAAATAAGGTAACAAAATAGCCAATATTATTATGTTAATTCATCCACTAAAAGAGTTTGCAAAATAATTAAATTGCAATTTTTCATTCTTAGAGTGGAAATATTTCCATTAAAAAGATAATGTATATGAAATATTTGACTACTACTCAGGTTTTTAACTACTGAAATTCACCCAAATTCACCACATTGAAATAGTGTACAAGAGGAATACTCAAAAAGGTTTCACTGGTTTGCTCCCACTTGATTTCTGAATTGTACCAAAAAAAGTCAAATTTGAGGTTCGAGTTCTACATGCTTTGGAAAACTGTGACTTTCTGTGTTTTTTTTTTGAAACGACATTCAAGAATTATTTATAAAACTTTAAAATTTCCAGATGTAGCTTCTCTTAAAGCTCTTTGGATATCAAATGCTGTAGCATTTAGCAAACATTTTGATGAGTTATGTGTAAATGAATCAGTAACAGAAGGATTAAATTTCTCCCCAAATACACAAGAGCCTAAAAAATCAGGGGAAAGAGTGCTTTGGCAGAATTCAGTTTGGTTTTGTCGCATTCAAAAGTTTTAAAACAATGTCTTGAAGCTTTTCTGAAACTGAAACCTTACTATTTTTTATTCTCTTTTGTTACAAATCCAAATTGAATAATATTTCCAAGTTCTACTGGTGATAAACAAATGGAGAGCACTGAGTTTCATCACACCTAATTTCTATAATAATGTTTTGTAGAGTTACAACAATTAAAACTGGAGGAAGGTGGTCAAATGGTGCAAACTTCCAGTTAAAAGATAAATGAGAACTAGTGAGGTAATACACCACATTGACTATAGTTAAAAGGAACCACTAATAGTTTCAATTATTAAGTAGCTAGGCCTATACACCTTAAGTTTTAATAATTCAAGAATTTAATAGAAATGTGCAATAACACTACACATAAATTAAGCAACACATATTTTATTTTATTTTCAAACTAGAGGCCCGGTGCATGGATTTGTGCATCAGTGGGGTCTCTCAGCCTGGCCTATGGAGATCAGGCCAAAACCAGCTCTCTGACATCCCCCAACGGGTCACAGATTGTGAGAGGGCAGTTCTCGAGTGATGCACCCCAGAATCAGGCTCCCTCCTTTCTGATTCCAGGTGCGTCACCTGAGAACCACAGCTGCCAAGTCATTGCAGCTCAGCAGCCCTTGCTTTGAGTGTCTGCCCCCTTGTGGTCAGTGTGCGTCATAGCTATCAGCCGGCTGGTCGAATGGTTGGCCGGTTGGCCAGTCGTGTAGGCTTTTATAGATATAGATAACCACAATTAGTTACAAATGGGTTATATGTACCCAATTAGGTACCATACAACTTAGTCCTTCAAATCCAATTGGACATTGCCACCCTCATTTTTTGTTCCACCCTGATCTTCTAATAGTTTTGACTTTTACTATTTAGGAAAAGTGGGAAACAAAGGTTTATTAAGCTGTAGCATCATAGAGAGGATGTATCATAATCTAACATAGAAACTGAACTACCTGGACCTAGTAGATCAAATGGTGTCCAAGAAATGTTGACTGTTTCTATGTTTCCTTTGAAAACTGAATATGTCCCATGGTGTTTCTATGAGTTTACTATGCTACCCCAGGGCATCTCTGGGTGCAGTTCAAAAACTGTGGGTTTTATCAATTACATTAAGGTATCTTAAAACTACTTCAGGGTTTTGAATATCAATTTATTTACAACCAAGCAACTATTGCAAACAGTGGAATCTAATACTAACAAAAACTAATTACTCTTATTGAACCTTGGTAATAGTACTTTATAATGTATTATAATATATTCCTACATTAAAAAAATAATTCTGCCCTGGCAAGTTTTGCTCATGATTAGAGTGTCAGCCCAGGAACCAAAGGGTCATGGGTTTGATTCTTGGTCAAGGGCACATATGTGGGTTGCAGATTTGATCCCTGGCCCTAGTTGGGGCATGTACTGGAGTCAACCAATTGATGCTTCTCTCTCTCTTTCACTTTCTCCCTCCCTTCCTTCTACTCTATCTAAAATCAATGGAAAAATGTCCTAGGGTGAGGATTAAATAAATAATAATAATAATTCTAACAAAATAAGAAAAAAACACAATCATTGGAATCTATGATTTTTATAATAATCATAATATAATTTATTTTCAAAGAATGTTCACTAAAAACTTAATATAATATTTTTTTAGTTTTTCAAAAGATATTTTGCAAAGAGAGAGCTGATTTAGCTATTATTTCATTAAATTTGAAAAAAGTTTTATATTATAGTGTAGAACACTGTATACTAAGAAAAGAATAAAATAACAGTCACTCATTTTGATGTTCTACACATGAGTTATGTCTAAAATAATTAAATGGATTTTGCTGTCAGAGTAGTTTACAAAAGAACTTCTCTGAGAGACTTTAAATACCAATAATTATCATTCTGCCTATCAGAGATTCACATACAACATGCAATTAAAAATACCAAGCAAGGAACTGCTAAAAGAAAAAAAAATACCATGCAAAAGTTTTCTTTAAAATAAGGTTATTATTATTTTTTTCAGGTTAGGTATATAAATATTTTTAGTCAAAAAATCAAATATTTTCTCTGAAAAGTTATTTAATGGAAGTCATGTGTGTATGGCCATAGTAAGCAAATACTTACACAGTATTCTATATGCAATACTTAGTGATAGTTAATACTCACTCTGTGTGTCTTAACATCAGGCACTGTTTCCATACACATATAGATGCAATTGCATATATGTATGAGAGGTAGATTGGGTAAATAGTAGTTGTTTCTGGACCGCTTGGTTATTGGAAACTTTCATTATCTCTTTTATCCTTCAATATATTTCTGTGGTAAGCTTTTAAATTAAACAATAACAAAGGAAATGTCATAAAATAGAAGGACCTAGAGTACTTTTCATTTCCTGCTGACTGACTAGGTCTAATTGAGCAATTGATAGAGGAATGATAAATCATTCTATAGACAGTATATGTTTTCTACTATATCAGAAAGCTACAAGAGCCTACTTTTATTATCCCCTTATTTCTTGCCTTCAAGTTGAATATCATGTTTTTAGAAGAAAAAAAGGTGAGTGTGTTTACAGAAATAGATATGTTTACATACAAATAGACATATCTGTATGTAAAAGAAAACAACCCAGGGATCTGTTTTAGGAACATCTTTGGACATGCCCACAATAGTTTCCTGGCAATGACAGGACAGTATTCTATGGAACACAATTATTTGTCTTTCGCACTCTACTAAAAACTATGCCTGTAGCTATGATACAGGTTGAATAAATGAGTGCTCCAAAGAAGAAAGAGAAGTTAGTCACTCACCTTCTAAGTTATTCTTTCATAGTTTATTTACTTCCACACAGTCTAAAGAACAAATATCATTTCTTTGGCCTCCAATGAAAGATATCTAGCCTGCTTCCCCTAGAAACCTTTCTTGCAAAACACTCAAGACAAAGTAAACACGCTAACAAATCAAGCTAAGAAATATAAACTAGAGAAAATTATCCCTGGCTATATATTTTATTCAGTTCTGATATGCTAGGTCATATTATAATCCAAAGCCTATTTATCATATGCCATTTAAAAATGATTACTCAATGAATGAGGAAGATCTTTTATCCATATTCCTTTTCTACCAGTTTTAGACAAGATCAACTTCACTCAGTCCAAAAAAAAAAAGGGGGGGGGGGCTTTGAAACAAAGAAACTTGGAGAGACTTGGCCCTGCCCTCAGGAGCTTAAATCTGCCAAGTTTCTAATCGAAAGTCAAAGAAGCCCTTCCAATACTGAGTGGCAAAGATAGTTCTTTGCATGGAGGTTGGACTAGATGATTTTGAAAAGATGCTTTCATCTTTATGCTTCTAGGAGCCAATGCTATGATGATCTTGACCTTTATTTTATCTCACACCGTTTCCTTCTTCTACTTGGTTTGTAAGCCATTTGGAAGCATTTACAGAACCTGTAAATGGGTCTAAAGTAGTCAACATTGACAACAGCACTTTTTAAACAATAATGAAGCCATGTGCAAAAAACAAATGATTACTTAGCATTTCTTCTGCTAATTAATATTTCTTCTTTGATATCATGTACGTAGGTTTAAGTATGACACAGTTTCATGTGGAACTCTCTAAAACAATTACACTGAATTTAATTTAGAACCCAAGTGCCAGAATACTGCATATTGGAAATTTCATATGTACAATTAATATTCTCCTCAGTGACATAGCAATGTATTATTTAATTCAATTTGAAGCACACTCTGGTAATCAGGCATTGGTGTTTTAAATGACTTGTTTGTTATGATGTTTCTTCACTTGCATTTTAAGTGCTAATCATCAGAGTTTAAAAAAATAAACAGAACTCTGAAGAGGGCAACTCATTTGATGAAGCTACTTCAAAAGTGGAAAAGCGAGGGAGAATTAGGTCATTCGGTATGGCATTCTGCCTGTAATTGCATTTCTCACTACTGCCTTAATTAGAGCTGTTGAATCATTTCAGTTTTGCACATTCCTTCTCCAACATGATTAGTTTTTATTACTATGGGCAAACTCATTATCACCTTCTTTAACATTACTTTAAATTTATTGATTTAATTATATCAATTTGCAGTAGCAAAAATGCAACTTCGAGGCATCTAGCTTCATATTTCAATTTTCAAAAACACACTTTTCAAAACCAGGGAGCTGTTTCAAATAGTTTTTATCTGAAATGAGTGAAGTTATGTGCCATTGTTTTGTTTCAAATTGTATTTACTGAGAGGATCACTTTTATTGAATGTTGTTAATGATAACAAGTAATAAATGCAAATATTTACTTGTTTTTTTTTTTAATTTGTAACACAGCACTTAGTATTTATTCTGCAAATGTTCACAGGTTTATGTGAATATTGTTCTCAAAATGAAGGAAAATGAAAGGATTTAAAATGTTTAGACAAGAGCAGCCTATCAGTTAATCCTCCCCAATCAGCATTCTGCTCTAAAGCTAACATCAACCCAGAGCAGATAATATTTGAAAAGGAGAAGAAATAAAATAAAATGATTCAAATAGTGTCCTTGGTTGCTTTGGGGTTTCCAAGTTTTTCTATCACTCCCGACTGTTTCTACTTGTCCCTTTCCAATCAATTTTACATTTCCCACTTAGGCAACCACATTCTAATTTCTATCCCCTTGTATTATGTTTGTCAGTTATTGGACTTATAAATGGAATCATACATTATATAGAGAAGAGAAATCTTAAAGTCTAATCTTCTTAATGGTAATATTAATACTTCAAACCTATTGTCACACAAAAACTGACATTCAAGCTTCTGGGAGAGATGTCCAGAAATATCTTGTCAAGAATAATCATCAGTGGGAAAAAGAGTGATTTCCTTTCTCATCAACGTGTAAAAAAAAATATATATATAGTAGTCTCCTCTTTTCCACATTTATGCTTTTTATGGTTTCAATTACCTGCAGTCAACCACAGCCCAAAAATATTAAATGGAAAATTCCAGAAAAAAACAGTTCATCAGTTTTAAATTGTGCACCATTCGGAGTAGCATGATGAAATTCCACCGCATCTCAGGCAGTCCCTCTCCTTCTCACCCACCATGTGAGTCCACCTTGTATATGTTGCTGCCTCTGAGACACTTAGTAGCTGTTTAGGCTATCAGATTGGTCAGCACAGAAAAAAAGAGAGAAAGAAAAAGAGAGGGAGAGAGAGGACATTTACATATTTACATAGTTTGCCTTACAGTACACATGCTCTATTTGATTATTAGTCACTGCTGTTAGTTTCTTACTATGCCCAATTAATAAATTAAACTTTATCATAGGTGTGTATACATAATAAAAAACATAGTTTTATATAAGATATATATATTCTACAGTTTCAGACATCCACTGGGGTCTTGGAATATATTCCCCATGGATAAGGGGGGCTATTATATTATCATCTAACTTTCTTAAGCATTTAAGTCCATGGTGAGTTATAAGTACAGATTTTAAATATTTAGTCTCATCCTAATCATTCTGATTTTCAGCCTTACTGTGCATTAGTTTATTTGGCAGTAAAGGTAACCTATAAAATAAGATCTATCAACGCACTTCCAAATCACTGTAGACCAGTAATTTTCAACCTGTGTGCCACAGGAATTTTTAAAACATGCAATACCAGACTATTTAGTCAGGGGCACTGACCTCTTTTCCCTTAGACCCGTGATTGGCAAACTGCAGCTCGGGAGCCATATGCGGCTCTTTGGCCCCTTGAGTGTGGCTCTTCCTAAGCCTTAGGAGTACCCTAATTAAGTTAATAACAATGTACCTACCTATATAGTTTAAGTTTAAAAAATTTGGCTCTCAAAAGAAATTTCAATCGTTGTACTGTTGATATTTGGCTCTGTTGACTAATGAGTTTGCCGACCACTGCCTTAGACTGTCAAATAAAAAAATGACAACAGCCAACACAACAATAGCCATCCGGTGTGAATGAAACAAAATTATAGCTATTTCTCTTGTCAGATTGGCAAAAAAATATACAAGATGGGGCAACAGTAGGGTTACAGTTGTGAGTATGCAAAACACAGAGTTAACTTTTGCATTATTATTATGTATTAACTAGGGGCCCGGTGCACAAAAATTTGTGCACTCGGGGGGGAAGGGGGGGGTCCCTCAGCCCGGCCTGTGCCCTCTCGCAGTCTGGGACCCCTCGGGAGATAACGACCTGCTGGCTTAGGCCTGCTCCTGGGTGGCAGAGGGCAGGCCCAATCCCTAGGTGCAGCCCCTGGTCAGGCTCAGAGCAGGGCCGATTGGGGAGTTGGGGCACCGCCCCCTGTCATGCACAGAGCAGGGCGGATCGGGAGGTTGCGATGCCACCCCCAGTCACGCTCAGGGTAGGGCCGATTGGGGGGTTGGGGCACCGCCCCCTGTCACACACAGAGCAGGGC
>NW_005354999.1:229994-264118 GCF_000412655.1 Myotis brandtii
AGCTGCCTGGCTGCCGGCCGCCATCTTGGCTGACAGTTAATTTGCATATCTCCCTGATTAGCCAATGAAAAGGGTAGCGGTCGTACGCCAATTACCATGTTTCTCTTTTATTAGTGTAGATTATTGTATTATTTTCTGTACAAACAACTGTAAACCTACTTTTGCTCCACCCCATATATTTTTTGGTATGCCACAGAATTTTATTAATTAGTTTATGCGTGCCGTGAGATGAAAAATGTTGAAAATCACTGCTGTAATCTTAAGACAAGGTGTTTTTTTATAGTTGTATGTGTTTGGAAGTTGAGGATACAATACCTCATACTTAATCCCCCCCCCCCCCCCAAATAGAATGCCTTTGTGGTAAAAACTAGTTTGTTTGTTTGTGTTTTCTTCATTAAACTTCTCTGTTAAAAAAGTAAGATATTGAGTCCTTGAATCTTGGTGCTCTTTAGCAAGCAGCCAACTTACTTTTGAGTCTCTTGTTAGTGGGCATGTGGTCCATATTATTTTCATTTTAGTTTCCTTAGAACCACTTCTCCCCATGAAACTTAATCTATTGAAGGAAATAAATTATAGCCATTATAACATAATGATATATATGTTAATGTGTTGGTTCCTACAAATTACAGTGAAGTCTGAGAGGAAGTGGCAATGAGAATGTCCATGGGAGAATTAATAGTTAAGTGCACAAAAGACAACTATGATCTAAACTTTGTTGGAAGATTAGAAGTGTATAGAAAGACTAGAAGGATTTTCTAAGCAAAGGAAATAACATATAAATGAAAACATCATTGAACTATTATTAAACAGCAAAACTATTTAAGAAATTATATTTTTGCAAGATATAATTTCAGAAAGAGTGGGAAATTAGCTGATGTAATTAGTAGAGATGAGTTTGTGAAGGGTCTTATATTACTTGAAGCATAGAAATTTGATCCTTTTGAAACCAAAATGTGGGATGTTTGAGTTAGAATTCGTTGTCTCACAAAACCGAAGAATGGATTTGAGGACAAAAATGGTTAGTGGAAGCAAAGTTTATTGAAAGAAGCCAATCCTGGAAAAGGTGCAGCTAGAGCTAGCTCCTACTCTATGTTGCAGTCGGGTGTAATTCAGCATCCAAGCTAATTAAAGTCTATCAGTGCATGTGTGGAGGTCCACATGGCCATAAACCACGTGGGTGTAGGGGAGAGCATATCCTGCCATAGAAGAATCAGAAACCCAGAGCACACGGGAGACAGAGGTGAGAATGAGGAAATACCGGCTTTTTAAATCTTGCTAGCACCTGATTGGTCCTTTCAAAGAATTCTGCCCTAGCAACATCTTTGAGATTGGTTTATGCTCCTTATTGCCTTGTGATTGGTTATCTGCAAGCAGCTGGTCTTAACAACATCCATACATTTTAAAGCTTATGGATAAATGTCTGGTTCTACTATTAAGCAGCCAGGTGAACTTTGGAAAGTTACCTGAGTTTTTTGCTCAGTATGAAAAGAGTAGATAATATGACTTTATAAATACTTCCAATCTTGAGTTTTTGTTTTTGTTTTTTAGTTCACTGGTAGCTAACTAGTTAGTTCCAGGAGGCTGATTGTGGGTTCAATCATTTTAAAATTTGTATACTCAAAATAACTCATCGACTTGCATTAGGAAAATATATTTTAAATTATTTTCTATATTTAATATGTTTATCCAATAACATTATGTGGTTAAAATTAATTAATTTTGTAACACTAAGCCATTATGTTTATTTTATTTTTTTAAAAAAATGTATTTTTATTGATTTCAGAGAGGTAGAGAGAGGAAGAGAGAGAGAGAGACAGAAACATCAATGATGAGAGAGAATCATTGATTAGCTGCCTCTTGCACGCCCCACACTAGAGATGAGCCCACAACCTGGGCATGTTCCCTTGACTGGAATTGAACCTGGAACCCTTTAGTCCGCAGGTCGACATTCTATCCACTAAGCCAAACCAGCTAGGGCTAAGCCATTATGTTTAATTAAACTATAGTTGATATACAGTAATTATGTGTTTCAGCTGTACAGTTTAGTTAGTCAACATTAATATACCCACCATGCTGTCTAGTAACCATCTATCATTGTACAAGATTATGATGATATTACTGACTATATTCCCTATGTTGTACATTACATTTATTTTAATTTTATAAAGTAAAACTTATTTATTTTATAACTAGAAAGTTGTACCACTTATTGTCCTTCACCATTTTTGTCTTTTTCCCCAATGCCTTCCTTTCTGGCAACCATCAGTTTTTTCTCTATGAGACTGTTTCTGTTTTGTATTGTTTATTTGTTTGTTTTTTAGATTCCACATACAAGTCAAATCATATAATATTTGTCCATATAGTATTTGTATGACTCATTTTCATTTAGCATAATACCCTCTAGATCCATCCATGTTATCACAAATAGCAAGATTTTGTTCTTTTTTATGGCTGAGTAATATTACTTTAGATGATAGATAGATAGATAGATAGATAGATAGATAGATAGATAGATAGAAATATGTAGATAGATCTCACATTTTTTATACATTCATCTATCAGTGGACACTCAGGTTGCTTCCATATCTTGCCTATTGTAAATAAGGATACAATGAACATAAGGGTGCATAATAGCTCTTTTCAAATTAGTATTTTCCTTTTCTTCAGGTAGATACTTAGGAGTGGAATTGCTGAGTCATATGGTATTTCTATTTTCAATTTTTTGAGGAACCCCCATACTGTTTTTCATATGGGCTGTACCAATTTGCAGCCTCACCAGGAGTAAACAGAAATGAATTTTATTAGCTTAATTGCTTCTATACACAATTTGTAATACATACTAGTCAGTACTGGTCATACAATCTTGTGTTCCTCATACATTCCATGAAAATCCACAACCACCTGGAAAAATAGTAAGAAGATATGGACAGCTGAATGATCTACCTGGCCTATTGAGTAACAGAAACATCCTACCTCTTTAGCATGCTTCCATTGTATTCTCTAAGAACAACTGAAGTATGAGTGAGTAGACATCAGGTAAGCCCACAAAAATGTATTTTAAATTTATTACTTAAGCTTATTTAGACAAAACAAATTGCATATCACTCTAAAACAGTAGGTATCTTCTTACATCAGCATGCTTTTGAAAAAAAATTATGTGTACATGTCCATATGGCAACTGCTGTATTAGCCAACAATAAAGATAAATAAAACTGAAATAAAATAGGAGAATCCAAAGGTGATTTTGAAAGAGCTCAAAGGAAATAATAGAATATTTGAATTCTGTGCAACCTTTAACTACAACCAAGCAGACTGCCAGATAACAGCATCAGACATTTTGTATATGCTTAGAAAATGTTCTTAATATATAATTTTTCTATATTCTTCCCCTGTAACATATGTTTCTGAGATTTTTCACCAGACACAAAATACATAAGGATAAGAGATCCTTCCAAACGCTTCAATGAAGCCAAGAATCTCAAGATATATTTCAAATAAGCTCATTGTCAGAAAACTAAAATCACATTCACTCAGCATGTTTTGATGCAAATAACTATTAAGGATGAGAGTAATCAAAGCAAGTCAATGCATGTTAACATTTAAAAGCATAAATAAAGCCATCCTATAAATTAGCCATGCCTTGTTAATCTTCATTTAAAAAAAAAAAAGGACTTGATGATTAAGAGGAGGGAATATGGTAAATGGCTGGCAACTTAACAGATGCTATGCTAAATTCATTATTCTGTATTTTGCCCAACCTTGTTGAAAAGGACATGTGGTAGGAAAGAGATCTTCAACAAAACCAGCAGGGGATTAATTAAACAGGGTGGTTTGTTCACAACTTTCCTCATCAGTTATGTTCCATTGAACTCTAATGGTAAACAGGGCACAAGCCAAAGATAACAATTTAAGACAAGCTCTCAAGCAAAGCTGTCATGCAGTGATCCATCCAATATTTACTGACACACTGCTATGCCCTGATCTATCTTCTTCAATCCTCCTGTTCAACGGGAGATTCCCTTCGTACCCTCCTCTAACTCCTACCTCTCTCCTCCCCTGTCCTCTCCCCTCTTCCTACATTACCTGCTCTGTAACATCCTCATAGATCTTGTCCAGCCAAAGCAGCCCCTTCCCTGGCTCAACAAAGATCAGGGAGTGCAAATCAATGAATAACCATCAATTGTACCAGTGACTCCTTTTAAAAATCCAGAATAAGAATTAAATGTGTGACCGATGTGAAAGTG
The DNA here is from genome assembly GCF_000412655.1 of Myotis brandtii. Taxonomy (NCBI): domain Eukaryota; kingdom Metazoa; phylum Chordata; class Mammalia; order Chiroptera; family Vespertilionidae; genus Myotis; species Myotis brandtii. The sequence continues at coordinate 234,239 of NW_005354999.1, forward strand.
AGACTTTCAGCCTTCTGCTTTGGTTCTGTCATTTATCCATTACATCGTTTCTATCTTCTATACCCAGACTCTATATAGAATGTTGGGGTAAGAGGAGAAAAGGAATTTTTCCTCTTCTCTCCTGCCCGCTCCTTCTTCTTCGTGAGCACTTATAGATATTGACAAGGCTTCAAAAATAATAAATGTATGAGTATTCGATCAGCACAATCTAAGCAATTAAGTAGTCATTAATACATTCCAAGCAATGTCATTAGTGGTCTTCAGGTCTAAAAGATATTGGATATCAAAGTTGATTTACTTGAGGAATTATTTGTTATCTTCTATTAAGGATAAAAACCACAGGGGCTGAAAACAAAGAAAGATCTTCATAAGAACACAGCCTGTTTGTAGATACCAATTCCTTCTACTCTATTATTCCCTGCTGCTTCCAGGGTTAAAATGTTGGGGAGCAGAGCGGGTGGGATAGAGCCTGCACATGCTAACCACTTACCTCCATATTTGGGGAGAAGTTCAGCAGTATTTTCAAAACAGTTTCCTAAATCACAAAACAGAAAAACTGGTAAAAGTGAATAAAAGTGCTTTTTCTCTCAATTCTCTTAGATGGAGGAGTGAATTAAACAAAGGAATCAAACTGTATTAATGTTATGAATTATGTTATGGGAGTGTGGAAATCTATTGTATAGAAAATATACATACATCATTAACTTACTTGCTTTATAAGATTTTAAGGCATTGTTTAATGTTCTAGCACATAGTTATCGTCATTAAGATAACATTGAATTATCTTTTATTAATAAGATAGATGAAATAAAGCTCCAGAAGGAAGTGGAAAGAACACATTGCTGGTATTTTCTGCTGTACTTTCTGGAAGATGATCAAGACATAAAAGAACTTCATAACTAATAAATTATTCTCATCTTTCTTTAAAACCATATTTTAAAAAATACATAAATAGAAATAATGATTCATAAGTATTATTACATATGTAAAACTCAAATATCTATGTACAAAGTGGGTAATTAAATGCTTTATATAACACCTAGAATATAAAATAGAATTTAGTTATTTTAAATGAGGTTTTTACAGAACATCACTGGCAAAAGTAATATTTGATATGTGAAATATAAAAAAATAGAACATACTGATGCATATACTTTGTGAACTCTATGGAGTATTTATGAACATGCCACATATAAACTGTACTCACTGTAATTTGTGAATTAGGGGTGTATGTATTCTCCTTCATTTTTACTATATCCTCCAAATTTTCTGTGATAAACTGGTATAAACAGGAAAAAATACATTAAAAACAGAGAAAACAAAGTGTTAAAATAAACCATTAGAACCTACCTACAAATATGAAGGAAAATGTCTATATTCCTGACATAGATTATACATCAGTTTGTTTGTTTTTTTGTCAGAAAACTGATGTCTTGGATTTAGTAGTTGATCTATTAATAATATGATTACAGCCTTTATGATCAGGTGGAAAGAAACTATATTTCTGGAGAGAAGAAACTTAAGAACTGTGAATGATGATTAAGAGCATTAATTTAATGGTTTAAATACTCAAATAGACAAGATGTGGCTATTTGTGTAAACCATGCACTAAGTAGCTTCCTTAAAGAAAATAATGTTGATTTTAGTTTTGAAGTGTCATTACCATGACTACAGCTCCCTGGAGAATGAATTTAGTCTTTCTGTGAAAAGCAGTATTTATTTTTAAACAAGTACTTCAGTGACACCTTCATCCTTGCAAATGTGGGATTCAATGATTTATGCATGAGAAGGAAAAGATTGCAATCTCTCTACGTCTTCTCAGTCCAAATGAAACAGAAATTTGAAGTCGTTTCCCTTTCGTTCTGAGTGATAACAGGTTTTCACATGTATTTTTCAGATAATTGCCTCAATTTTCTTTCCATTTGTCTGAGATTTCCTTAATTCTCCACAAGCTTTTCTCCCTTTTGGCGTCTGGGCACCAGGAAAGAACTGAGAAGATACAAACCCAACATTGTTGCAGATTTCTAAAACGAAGGGCAAACATGAATAAAGCCAAGAAAACAGCTAGGAGAGGCTCTTGGTTACTATGGAATTATAAGCAACTCTAGCAAAGCTTGTGTCAACATAAATTTTCAAATGACCAAGAAGTGTTCCGAGAGGTTTTGCCATGAAAGCAAGTAAATACCAGAATTCATTTGGAAAATCTGAAGCACAGATGGCCATTGGTGTGCTGGCAAAACCTAATTCCCGGGGCATCTCTGGATCGGCACAGTAATTATGTTGTAGGTTTGTCTTCTTTATTGCTTTCTATTTTTTTCCTAAGCACTAAACAGAATTATTTCCTTAGTGGGATCTTTAAACACCTTGAAATTAGAAATTCCACTGCAACTTAAATAAGGGGCAAACATTTCACATCTAGTTCTACTCTCATCCTACACAACCAGCTGGAGAGAGATTTACCTACTGTTGTTTTTTATTCTGCACAGTCATGTTTTGTCTTTAGAACTAAGCGAGGTGGGAATAATGTGGGGTTTGGAGTCAGACAAACCTGCATTCGAATCCCTGCTCTGACCCAGACCCTCTGGTTAACAATGGGCAGAATGCTTAACTTTTCAAAGCCTCAGGCTCTGCACCCGGAAACTGGGGCGAGAGTAATCATACTGAGAGTTTGCCCACCCTACGTGCAGAGACTGCCAGGACTCACCATCATCCTTTGGCTTCTCTATTTTTCTCAGCCTTGCAGCTAAGTACATAAGCATACATACTTTTCATGTGTAATGACTAGACCTTTTTTTCGTGTGTATAGAAATAAACAAAAGTGCATACCTAGAGTGTAGATTGTCACATAGATTTCTATTGTCTTGTCCTCCTATCCCCTTTTTCATCCTTAGATAACACGAATTTATGATTCAGAATCCTGCTTTGGCATCCCCACTTCCTGAACGCCCCCCTAAGTTCCACACTGCGCTCCTGACACTAACCTTGTCAGGCAGAGGCAATGCTCTTGCATCTCTGTACTGTCTGGGACAAGCTTTTCCTTTTCTTGGTGTGCTTCATGGTTTACCTTAATTACAAGTTGACACTGTATGTCCTGTGCTGGACTGCTGTTTCTTCCAGACCAGAAACCCTCTGTGCGATGCAGGTTTCTATGGGGGTGACACAGACTATATGCTCAGTAGAAGTTTCACTTAATTTTATTCAGCAAGATGATATAAATAAAGCCATTGCAAAATGGAGTCAGAGATGGCATCCCAGAGGAACGGCCTTGCTTGTCTTGCTCCTTAGCCCTTTGGAATGCTCTAACTGGGAAAAATAACCTCTGGACTAGGCCGAACCCACATTGTCATACAAATAACCATTTTCAAAGTTAACAGGAAAGGAGGCATCTTAACTACAGGGACTGAACATCAGAACTAGTCCCACCCCCCATGTATAGCTAGGGAATTATTTAGCTTATTTGTACCTATAGAAATTCCTTCCTTGGCTTATTAGCACCAATAGAAATTCCTTTCTTCTATTCATGTAATTATTTCCCTTCCTTTTCTCATAAATACCTCTTGCCTCACCTCATAATCAAAACACGATTTGGGTTTCTGACTGAATCAATGCTTCCCAGAATTGCTTTGATCTCAAATCGCTTTGGTCTTATATTTTTAGGTTACCATAATCCATGCCCTTACTACCTTACAGGATTATATTAAAATCAAATATCATGTATTATGAAAGTACTTTGTAAAATACAATTCCCTGTGTAGTCATTCCTGCTCTGTATTGACATGCTGAAGTAGGTGCAACCTGAAATAAAGAAATTTAATATAATTGAATACAGAATTACCTCACTTCTATGCTCCAGGAAGCAATATTGCTCTCAGCTACATAACAGAGCACACACTTTTCTTTCAAAAGCTTTATGAGTATCTATTCTCCATTCTTCAGTATAAAAATGACCTGCTTCTACTTTTTGCAGATTTAATCATATATAAATGTTATAGTAAATATTTTCATTAAACTCCAAGGGCTCTCCTTGGAGCATACATGGTAGCTTAGGAGATCTGGAATTGTGAAAGGAGGAAGGAATGATAAACTGTTCCAGATTGAGGAAGACTATGGAGGGGTGACAGCTGAGGACAGTACATAGCTCTTGAATTGAATAAATTTTCTTTAAAGGCAATCAGTAGGACTGAGGGGCAGAGGAGAGGGATGGCGCTGGGCAAAACTTGAAGAGTTTTCTGAACTAAAAGGAATATGGGACTTATTTGTATTGCTTTGGCAACTTTTCTGTAATTTTAAAATGACCTCAAAACAAAATTATGATTATTTCCTAATGAAAAAAGATTCAACATATTAGAAAGGTATGATAGTTCTACTATTGTATGTATCTAATAGCATAGCTTCAAAAGATAAAATCAGATATTGACAAAGCTAAAAGAAAAATAGAGAAACCCAGATCAGAGTGGGAGTTTTAAATAAACATCTCTCAGTAAGGATTGAAAACTAGACAAAAGTCAGAAAAAATAAAAACTGAAAGTGAAGTTAACAAACTTAACCTAATTTACATATGTAATAATTTGCACTCAGCTGTTGCAAAATACATATTCTTTACAAATACACATAAAACATTTTCTAGGATTGAGAAAAATAGAGTAAATTTCAACAAGTCATAAAGATTTCAAATCATACCAAATAGGGGAATGTTAAGGGCTAAATTGTGTACCCTTCAAAATTTATATGTTGAAGCTCTAATACCTATTACCTCAGAATATGACTGTATTTGAAGATAAAACCTTTAAAAAGGTGATTAAGGTTAAATGAGGCTGTTAGGCTGCACCCACATCCAATTTGACTGATGTCTCTATAAGAGGGAATGTGGATACACAGAAAGTTACCAGGATGCCCATGCACAGTGAGAAGGCAGCCACCTTCAAGGCAAGCACAGCACCTCAGAAGAGACCAACCCTGCTGACACCTTGGTCTTGGATGTCTAGCCCAAGAACTTTGATCAAAGAAATTTCAGTTATTTAAACCACCCAGACTGTGATATTTTGTTATGACAGCCTAAGCAAACTAATATAGAAAACATCTTGGCAACACATATAATTAACAAAGAACTTAAATCCAGAATATATAAAGAACTACTACAAATAATAAGAAAAATAAATCTAATAAAAAACAAGACATTTAATTAGTGAGGTCACACTTTTATATTTGTCAGATTCATAAAAAGTTGCTTAAGATGGTGTTATAGAAATACAAGTGAGAATTACACCCCCCAAAATGGAAAATAACAATCTAACTATACAAAGTATTGTTGGAGTAACTGGATCCCTAAGATATTGCTGATGAGGGGCCACAATCGGGCTGGTTGGCCGCTGCAGTGCTTGTCATAGCGACCGGTCATTCTGGTTGTTCCGGTCGTTTCGCTGTTCTGGTCACTGGGCTTTTATATATATATATATAGATGCTTATAGCAGCATTTTCATCATGACCTTAAACTGGAAATATGGGTCAGTAATAGAATAAGAAATATATTAAATTATGTTACTTTACCAAAATAAAAAAAAAGTCAGTTATTGCTACATGCAATGACTTTTATGAATCTCACAAACCAAATGTCACAGGAAGCCAGGTACAAATTGTATGAGTACATTTAATGCAAATGTTAAAAAGAGTAAATCCCATGGTTTTAGAAATCATTGTAGTGGTTGCCTTTTGAACAGGGCGAAGTAACATGTAATGGCATGAAGGAGCCTCTGGGAGGCTGATGGTGTTTTATACCCAGATCTCATCGGTGGTTACCCCAGTGTGCTCACTCTGTAAGCACTCATCAGGATGTACTTATGAATTATACACTTTGGTGTTAAGTTTTAACTGAATATAATTTTTTTTAAAAAAATAGAAACTCATCATACCTTGTTCTAACTGGTTTTTGAATATTTCCTGATAGATCACTGTTTAAACAATGTTTGTGTCTACTAAAAACAAATGAATTTTGTTATTTCCCATTAATACTATAGAAGTTTCAAGGTTGCTTCCTCCAGTGATATCAATAATTCTGGACTATTTTTTAGATCCATTCATTGGTTTTTATTTCTGAGATCCTATAAGCGGTACGCATTTTCATCGTGTATCCAAAGCTGGTCTCCTGTGCTTGAGATCTGTTTGTTTATTTTTTTATTAAAAAAAATTGTTAAAAGTGTAGTAAAATTGTTTAATGGGGTGAAAAATGTTCACCATGACAGTAAATTAAAGAGGATTAAAGAAAAAGTATAATTCTATTACACAGAAAAAGTATATACATATATAGGAAGAAAGCTATAAAAGATATACTAGCAACTATAAAGATAGAAGTCAAAATATTATTCCTGGATATAGTCGTTTTCTATTACTGCATAACACATTGCTACAAACTTAGTGGCTTAAAACAACATTCCTTTATTATTTCACCGTTTCTGTAGGTCAGAAGTCCAGGCACAATTTAGGTAGATTCCCTGCTCAGTCTCCAGGTTGAAAGCAAAAGTGTCAGCCAGGGCTGCGGTTTTCATGTGGGGCTCAGGATCCTCTTCCAAGCTCAATGGTTGTTGGCAAAATTCATTTCCTTATGGTTGGATGACTGAAGTCCTTGTTTTCCTGCCAGCTCCTGTAGGCTGCCCGAAGGTCCTTGCCACATGGCCCTCGCAGGCAATTTACAAGGTGGGTGCTTGCTTTCTTCCAGGCCAGCCAGAGCAAGTCTTTCAGGCTTTCTCTTCTGCCCCCAGCATGAAAACTCTCCACTTTTAAAGGGTTCACCTGATGAAGTCAGGCCCACCCAGGATAATCTCTCTTCTGCCATATGGTGGAATAGAATCATGGGAGTCATCTCCCATCATATTCACAAGTTCCACCCAAATTCAAAGGGGGAAGGTACTATATCCAGACAAGGGTCATGGGGATTATCCTAGAGTTCAGTTTACCACTCTGGATACTAGGGGTTTTCAATTTTCTTTGTTATGACTTTCTATTACATATCCATAATTTAAAAAATACTATTAGCAGAAAGCTCTGACTAGTCTTCATGCCAATGAGCATTGTTCCTTAATTTTAGAGCCCATGCTTACCTTTCTTTTTATAATTGTGCCATTTTCAAAATTTGTAATGCAGTTATAAGATATGTTTACTCTCATGGGGCCCCATACTTACTCAGAAGGGCTCTGTGCTTAGGTTATTATTCTGTTGTCACCTTCCTGAAACTCCTGATCATTTTAATCTTTGAAGTCGTGTCTGTAAGTAGAGGCTAATGGAACAACAGTGCAGAGGAGATATACTCAATATAGGTATTCACCTTTCCTTGTTGCCCTTTTCACAGGAAGTGCACAAAATGCCCCCGCAGTACAGAGTTCCTTTGCACCCACAGTGCGTGGAAACTCAACCAAACTCAAGGCAAGGAAAGCATGATATATCTACATGTGATTATGCATAAACATTGAGGGCCCAAAGAAGCCATCCATTCTGTTCAAACCAGATCTTACATCACATAGAAAAACACAATGGGATTCTAAGAAATACTAATGCCCAAGGAACCCTGTCATATCCTCTCTCACTGTGTGAATTCCGCATGTAAGCAAACCACTTACACTGGAAAGAATGCTGTAGAAAGAAAGGGAAACAGAGAATCCATATTTCTTTTTCCTCTCAGTGCTATTTAGTTGTGTCCAAATAGTTAGAATGTTGGTAGAATGTGCGTGTATCTAGAAGTGAAACTAAACCATTTGAGTTTTGTACAGTGTTTCCACTGTTCTGATGGAATGAAATACTCAGTCATATGAGTCTATGAATCATGAATTGTGTGATCTCTGTGATTCTTCATACCAGGTTTTTGCATTTAAAATCATTAGTGCACACTATAAATACGAAATATAAAATGTCTGCTAGTAATTTAAAATGTTGTTGTTGTCTTTTTTACCTAGAAAGGCATTAAGTAACAGAAAATGTACATATACCATAACAAGTCAAGATAGATAATGTGAAAGAAAGGTAAAAGTTTTATATTTTAGGAACTTTGATAACTGCTTTTTGTCTCTTGTTTTGTAAACAAAAGAGCCTACATTTTCATTTTGTACTGATTCTAGCTGTAATTATATAGTCCTGCCTATATTCATGCTTGGTATAGGTCTAGGATCATTTTACTCATAGATGGCTATTTTTCTCACCCAAACATCAGACAGATGATAAAGTCCCTAACTGGCATGAAATAGGATTTTTCTAATCCATGAAGAGTATGAGCACCCAGAGATCCCTATGTATGAGCTTCTTCCCTTGTTTCTAGGAATAAATCTGCTTTCAGAACCTCCTTGGAAGGAAACATCTTTGAATCCTCTAATCGCTTACTATTCATTTCTGGTGTCCAGAAATTTCATTTTTTGCTTCAGTCTTGTTTGTTTGTTTATTTGTCTGTTTGTTTATTATGGGGTTATTTTGCCCCACAGTCCCATGAATTTTTAGTAACAAAAGATTTACACGCACCTGTGCTTTTCTTAGATTTGTAAACTTTCACCGGTGGATGGATGGTTGACATCTTAAGATCATAAGAGCCAAAATTAGGTTAAAAAGTTGGCGATATACTATATTCTTCTGTAGGATTTCTTATCCCTCACATAAATGTTACCATTAGAGTTCTGGTTGTTTGAATTTTTTATAGGTAATTCTTAAAAACAAAACAAGAACAACTCATAATAATAATTGAACTAAGTAAGCCATATCTGTATGGTGAATTCACCATATTTTCCTTTATATTTTTTTCTCTCTAAACAAAAAGTTCTTCAATTTTTTCCTCTCTTTTTCATCTACAATGATTCTAAATCTAACTGGATAAATCAAGGCATTGCTTCCAATTGTCTGCAAAGATAACCCTGCAGAAAAGAATCACTACCTATGAACAAAGCTTAACTGAACAAAAACTCACAAACATTTTACATTTCGTTTCTTATGCATTGTGTATATATATGACACAATCATTATGAAAGAATTAAGCAAATTATACAACTATAAAATATTAGATATTTCTATGTTAAGGTTGCTTTTGGTTACAATTAACAAATAATGATTTAAAATATAATAAGGACATTTTTTCATCTCAAAAAGCCAGAGTTTGAAGATTTCTGACTTGTAGTCAGTGACTCTGGGAATTATTGGATGTTTCTCACATGGAGCAATGTGGCTTTTAATGCTCCATCACCCATTTTTGTTTGGGGTTGAGCATGTTGCCATTCCAAACAAAACTGTGATTTTTTTTAACAAGGAAGAGAAAGGAAAAAATATTGAGTAGGTAATTAATAGTAATATCTGGCCTCATATTAGCATTGGTATTTTTGAAACAATTTACTTGATTGGCAGTCTTCACTATTAATCATTATATGCCAATGTATGCACTTTTGCTTTTCTTAGATTTGTAAACTCTCACCAGTGGATGGATGGTTGACATCTTAAGATCATAGAGCCAACATTAGTTACTAAAATATGGAATTTGTTGAAAAGTTGGAAGTCAATAAAATTAATTGAAATAAAGGAGTCTGTAATTCTCATTAAAAATTCAGCTACTGGTTGTAAAACAAGAGGTTGCAAATAAAATTTTACAATAATAATTGTAAGAATTTGAGCACAGAAATAAAACAGATTGTACATTTTGATCTCCTAACATCTTGTAAAGAAAAAGTTAACTGAAAAAGGATAATTTTGATGTATTTCAAATAAGAGAGAATATAGCATTAACTGAGTTTTTGTTGTGTGTTTTTTTAACTTTCACCCAAAATATTAATGCATAACAAATACCAATGTGTGGTAAATCACTTGATATCTCTAAAAGGTAGTCTAAGAAAAGCATTTAGTAGTTAATTAGAGTAATCAATACAAACAGCAGAAATATTAATCTATAATTGTGACTGTTTCTTAATACAAGCAATTGTGGACTTTAAAATAAAAGGGAGAGTGAATACTTAATACATCCCAATCTATTTATAAGCTGCAAAGCTTATAAACAAGATAAGAGATGGAAGCTATGAAAAAAGGGGAATTTTTATATACTGTTGGTGAAAGTATAAATTGTTGCAGCCACCATGGAAAACAGTTTAGAGGTTGCCTCCCAAATTAAAAATACAACCAGCAGCCCAGACAGTGTTGCTCAGTGATTGAGCATCGACCCATGAACCAAGAGGTCAGGGGTTCCATTCCCAGTCAGGGCACATGTCCGGATTTCGGGCTCAATCCCCAGTAGAGGGCATGTAGGAGGCTGCCTCTCAATGATGCTCTCTCTCATCAGTGTTTCTATTTCTCTACCCCTCTTCCTCTCTCTCTAAAAATCATTAAAAGCATATTTTTTATAAAAGGTATCTGCACTCCAATGTCTATTGCAGCATTATTCATAATAGTCAAGGTATGGAAACAATCTATCATGTCAATATATCATATCATACATATGTGTGCATGCACTGGAATTAAGACATGAGGAAAAAGAAAGCCCTGCAATTATGACAACATAAATGGACCTTTAGGGTAATATGATAAGTGAAACAAGCCACACAGAGGAAGACAAATAATGCATGTTATCACCTATATGTGCAATCAAAATAAAAAGTTATACTCATAGAAACAGATAGTAGAAAAGTGTTCCCCAGGGACTGGGGTGTGGGGAAAATAAGAAGTTAGTAGAAGAGTACAGACTTTCAACCATGTGACAAATAAGGTCTGGGGATCTAATTTATACTACAGTGACTATAGTTGATAATACTGTATTGTGGAGTTAAAATTTGTTAAGAGAAGAACTTAAATGTTCTCACATACAAAAAAAAACACAGATCAATATGTGAGTGATAGATATGTTCATTAGATAGGGGGAATCCTTTCACAGTATATAGGCATATAAAATCATCATGAGGTACATTTTAGATATCTTATCATTCTATTTGTCAATTTTACCTCAAAGAAGCTGAAAAAAAGTGTTGTTAAGCTGTGAGAACAATCTGGCTGCGACATTTGCACCCCATTAATCCCCAGGGTTGATTTGCCCGATCTGGCTGGCTAGGCTGGTGTCCCCCACCTACCTCATTGATCCATGTGCGTCCCTCCCAAAGCTGCGCTCTGGGTCGAAGAGTATGACCTTCCCCCCAAAGGAAAGGACCGGTCTTAGATCAAGGTTAGTAGCTGTGCTCCCCTGCTAGAACCTCCAAACAAGCTCTCAAGGTCCATTTGTAGGAAAGTGTAGGGTAGTCAAGCTTCCAAAACTCCAGACACATCCAAATGAGGCGCTGCACGTGGCAGTCTGACTTTCTGGTGTGTTTGTCAGCATAAAAATTTTTAATTTTGCCATGAAGTATCATGTTACTTGTAGATTTTTTGTTAATGAATTCTATCAGATTAGGGAATCTCCCTCTTATTTTTGCTTGCTTACAGTTTTTAATTAGAAATGATTAATGAATTTTGTCTAATAATTTTCTGCATCTTTGGAAATGATTATGTGTTTCTTTCTACTTTATCCTGTTAATATTGTGAATTACAATGATTGAATTTCAAGTGTTAAATCAACTTGCATTCCTGGGATAAACAATACTCAGCATTGAAGTATTAACATTTTTTCTGTTACTGGGTTTGATTTTCTAGAATTTTTAAGTATTTTTGTCTTTGTGTTCATGAGAGGTATTGGTCTGTAGTTTTTTGGGGTTTTTTTTTCTTTAGTCAGTTTTGGTATTAGAGTAATGCTGTCCACTGTTCTTATAAAACCCACTGGAGCCCTAACCTGTTTGGCTCAATGGACAGAGCATCAGCCTGCGGACTCAAGGGTCCCAGATTCGATTCCGGTCAAGGGCATGTACCTTGGTTGCAGGCACATACCCAGTAGGGAGTGTGCAGGAGGCAGCTGATCAATGTTTTTCTCTCATCGATGTTTCTAACTCTCTATTCCTCTCCCTTCCTCTCTGTAAGAAATCAATAAAATATATTTTTATAAAAACATTGGAAATTGTTTGCTCTAAATCCTCTATTTTCCAAAATTAAGATTGGTTTTATTTCCCTTCTAATGTTTCATAGAATTCACTTTTGAACTGAATTCACATTTGTGATTGAAATTTTCTTTGCAAGAAGTTTTATGATAAGGAATTAATTTTCTTTAGTGTATACAAAACCACTCAATACATTTCTGTGAACATCTCTAAGCATGTTCTTTTTTAATGTTAATGATATTTAGGCATTTAAAGATAAAGGTCCATGTTTATGAGAAACAACTAAGCATTTGATTTCTTAATTAAGATATGAGTATTTGTTATATTCTCTTAAAAGTAACTTATCAGTATTTTTTTTAAAGAACACATAATTATCATAGTCAGAAGTAGATACACTCAAAATATCCTCTGGCTAGTCTTTTGAGGAGCACTGATGCTAAATATACCAGAAAAATGCAAAGCAATTCACTGGTTTATTTTAAGAGAATAAAAAATTCAAGAGTAAATATTACTTTTCTTTTAGTTCTCAAGATAAATCTTATATTTTCCTCCGGTGAGTTAAAGTGGTCTTCAGTATAGCCAATTATAACTATGTGGTTAAAATATGAATTATGAACCCATATATGAAGCAATAACTGTGGGAGATTACTTAGTATAAAAATCGCTCATCCAATGATACAAATATGTGATGGGGAAAAAAAAGTGTTCTAAAAACAGAAAATTTCACTGCAGGTGCCTGCAATTGGCAATGTCGTGTAATAAAGTAGTTGGCATTGATCAATGTTTTCATAAACCCTGTGGTATTCTGCAGGCTTATTAGCAAAGTGCCCTTGGTGAAGTTGCAGGTTTAAATATCTTGCTAAGGGTGAGTGCTTCTTGCAATGAAGAAATAAGAGTCTCCTGGCTTTTTCAACAGTTGTTATAAATGGCTCCCTGTGGGTTTGGGAAAGAAGTCAGGTCTAAGATAAAACTGACCTTAACATTCTTGGAGGTCCTCCACCACCTGTATAATATCAAACTTGAATAGTCCTGAAGCATTCGGTATTTGGGCCTTCTCAGCCTAAGTTAATGGAACAGCCAGATTGCAGCACAAATTGCGGTTGCTAACGACTCCTCAACTGAGAATTTATCATCCCAAACTTTCATGGGAATGACAAGTAGTAGTACAAAAGCACCTCAGAATCAAAGCTTAAGCAGATTCTATTGCTACTTCCAGCACACCCACAAAGCCCTACTCTGTGCTTTATTTATGTCAACTTTGACAGTCTTCTGTTAGGTATTTTAACACAACTTACCTGTGCTTGTTTTTTGTAATATCTAACATATGAATAAAAAATTTAGTAAATAAATGTTTGTATTTCTTTTTTTAATGCTTTCATTTTTAAAATAATCTTCTCAGGTTATAGCTTTTTGTGTTTGTGTTTTCATGTGTGTTATATGCTGCAGTAAAATACAAACTAATTCTCATAATCATTGATGATTATACCATTAAAATCAAGCACTTGAATTTCTAGAGGATATAAAAGGAAAATGTGAATAAATATAGGAACTTATACTGCCTAAGCTGAATATTAATAGCTGCCAATTAATAATGAAGTAGTTTATGCAAAACTACTATTAGAATCAAATTTTTAAATAATGTAGGAACTACAATGAATGAATTAAAAAAATCTTTGCTTTAGAGCACCTTGTCATCTAATATTTCATTTCTTATGGTCTATATTGAAGAGGCAAAAAATCAGGTTATGAGACTTGGGCCTCTATCTGGTATATTTTAATAATGTGCCTATACTTATGGCTGCTTAAACTGAAAAACTTTAGCCATCCCCTCTTCCTTCCAAACTACCACATTCTCCAGTTGTTCTCTATCTTCTGTTCTGTTCATTCTCTTCCACTTCGTACTATATTTCTATTAGAATAAGTTACCACATCAGAAGTTTTCCAGCAGGTGAAATAGAATATATTTTATTTCATAATTATGCATTACTAAATCACTTGTTGGATTCACTACAGGAAGAAGCCAATTGAATATGCCAACTTCTCTCATAGTTTACTGATAATTTGCTGATGTACTCAACTTTTGTACACTATATTTTGGGGTTGGTGTTTGAAAAGTGTGAAAATTGAAGACTAAAAATTGAGTTATACTCATCTTCTTCTGAAATTTGCATTCCTGTTGAATATCTTCCATGTACACTGCCATAGGATTGATGAATAACAAAATAATTAATTTCAGGAGATTTTGATTATATTCTTCCCATAAGAGAGCTTATGAATATGGTAAGATGCTTTCCTACAGAGTTATGACATCATAATACCTAATTCAGAAATATATTAGTGTGTATTTGTAAAATGAAAATATTTATAACTATTTTCTTGATTTTGTGCAATTTTGAAAACAATAGAACTTACTATGGCATAGCTAGAGTGATTTTGTGACTACCTCAGAGTCTTATTTCGAAGTATTGTTGAAGCACTTATGCAGTTGTAAATTGGGTAATACCATAAGAACCTTCTGGAAAATTACTTGTAACTCAGATGATATTATAAAAAGATTCCTTGTGAAATTTAATTGAAAATTATTCATGTCACATTAGTCTAAATCACACTGAAATGAGCCCAATTACAGTGACACTAAACATATTCCATTCAAAATAATGCCTTTATGCTAATTTTCCAAGCTGGCCACAAATATCTGTCAAATTTGCTGGTTGATTCTACTGTTAGCTCAACAATTACTGAGCAAATAGCATGCTTATTGGATAGATTCAAAGGTCATTTTATAAAATTTACCAACAAAATGTTCTTGTAAAATATCAATAAGGATATACTCTGTATACAAATAAGCAACAGTAGATTGCTAAACTATATTTCCTGTTGGGTCAGAGATGAGAAGTATAGGTAAAGGGTCTATTTTCATCTATTAAATTAGTTATGGAGGGATCAGGTGCTTAACATTGGACTAATCATGTGTAAAAACAGAAAAAACAGAGTCACAGGGTACAACATGGCAGCCTAGACACAGTGTGTTAGCAGGGTATATGGGCAGGGTGGGGACTGTGGCCTCATCTTAAATACCCCATTATGATGTTGGTATTTCTTTCCATGTCTCTGAATCCCAAGAACTGATAGAGAATACATCTTCATATCCTTCAACAGTATATGATAGTAAGAAAACTTACAAAATTTTATTATTTTAGCAATCAGTCTGACCCAGATTATAAAGAAATATTATTTAGAGATAGTATCTAGAAAAACTCATTCTTAGTCATTATTATGTAGATTAAAATGATTTAAGTCAAGCCATATCTTTGAAAATCATTATTCAAACACCGGGAAAAGCCAGATTTATTTATAAGTAATCCATATTAAATGAACAGCAGCACCAAGACTGGCTCTTACAATTTTTATCTGCTAAAGATTATCGATTTGTATGCTACACAATTAGTCATCTTTTAAAAGCTTTCAGAGGATTAATGAGAAATACCTCCGAAGCCAAATTTCCTTCTCTTCCACAGATGGTGACTTATGAGACAGTCTTTTTAATGAGGAAAATACACCAAACATTGTAATTTGGCCATCAGAACAAGCTCCCTGTAAGATACAGCTGGAATGAGCACAGAGCGTCATCATTTGGCAGGCACTTAAACATCTTTCAGCACTTTATTAAATTCTGAAGTACAGATAAAATAATCAAAATTGAGATTAAAAACTGTTGTAAGAAACAATAATTAATTAAAATAGAACAGTTAAAATAAATATTGTTGTAATTTGTGCATGCTTTGCACTATTCCCAGGGGAAAAATGCATACCAACATTTACTGTCCATCGTCAATGCTTTCCACATGGATTGTATTTTAAAAAGAAGCTCATAGATCCTGATTTACCAAGTATCAAAGGGATAGCTAGCTGCATAAACAATTTCTCTAGATTGTAAGGAAGCCCCCAAGAAAAAGAAATGAGACTTTCAGGCAATTCATTTATACACGAAATAAGGCAAAGGAAAGCGGCATCTATTTAGCATCATTATCCAATGGAGAAATGCTATAAAAATCATGTAAAATTTAATTATACTCATAATTTAGGGATGATGTCAAGGACATTGTCTGCTAGTTAATACTATATGACCGCCTATTCAGCTCTCAAAAAACCCATATTTAATTAACTACTTAATTTTTAATTCTTATGGAGACTTTGACTAAATGATTAGCATGTTTGTCTCTCCCTTCTTCCCACCCTCTTGTTTTTAGGCAAGCTAGAGCCAGAGTTGAGGTCCACCTGTAGAAAATGCACAAGATTCTCCAAGGGCTGTGTCTGTGTGTATTCATTACCCTAACTTTGATGTTTGTACCCATATTCTCCCTTCATCTTGACTCACTCACTATTTAGTTGGAGATTTGTAAGCCAATTCAAATCCTTTATGGAACAAAGTGGTAAATAGATAAATGTACTGGTGCTCTGCAGTGTGGCAAGTGCACAGTCACCAACCTGTTTCAGTACATATTGAAGACCAAATCTTGGGGACAGATTGGTTATGATGGTCCATGGGCTCAGGCCCTGGCTATATAAACACTGCCTCCATAACACCATCACTATCAAAACAGTTGAAAAACTGTCTTACTTCCTTAAGATTATAGAAATGCCATTAAAGAAGCTAATTTCACAGGTTTGGACTTGTCATGTCTATACCACTTGCCAAGAATAACTGTGTGACCCTACTATCTAAATGCTGCTCACAAGGGAATTCAGCTGGGCTTTCTGGAAGAATATAATTGACTAAAAACAACATAGTCTTTCACATCTATTTTTACTTTTGACAATAATTCTTTAAATCTGTGTGAAATTCCTTGTACAACTGATTTTGAAACATTCTGAAAAGAGATTCCGTCTAATTAATTCAGAATAATTGACAGGGGTGTATTAAAATTAGAAAGAATTAAAGATTATGGAATATATCATGGAAATATAATGATAGTATTGCCAAGAACTTATGGGAACAGGATTCATAAGCCAACAGCAAAGTGCCAATTATAGATTCCATCATGTTCTGTCTTACCAAAGTTTTCTAAAGATTATTTTTTGGTTTATAAATAGTAATGGTGAATATATTTTTAATGTATTAAAATACCTTTAGATGTATGATACAACTATCTTTGTTTTTATTGTTAGTTTATTTTTATCACTTTATTAATAAGCCCTTCATCCCCTAATGATTAAAATTTAAGTCTTACCACAGTTCCATCTGAATTACCCCAAAGTTCAAAACTCCATGCAGGTTAAAATAATAATAAACTTTATTGTATCATGAAGACTTTTTATGGTCCACTGTTCTAAAATATCCTGAAAAGCAAGTATTTGAATCTCTATCTTTCTAAAGGATTACCTGGGTATGAGATGTGTTATGTTAAAGGAGGCTACATAGAATTCTCTCCTTAGTATTCTATTATCATATTTAAAGAGAGAAATGTTGGCAGTATTCCTAGAAATAAGGCTTCGGGAGAGCAGGTGGATTCATAAAAGGAAGTCCAGTGTTTACAGGAAGGTGAGTGTACAGGGATAACTCCCGTTAAAAACACCTCCGCCTGCTTTTCATGTCACTCTCACTCAGCTGGCTGGGAAGCCACACAAAGACTTTCTGTCTCATGCACAGGATCAGACTCAAAATATTTATTAAGTTTTCCTAAAACCATACACATAACTTGCCGGACGTCTAGACAGGAATAATTAGTATTGAAAGTAAAGGATAACTTATGATGAATTGTGAACATTGCTGACTAGTTGATTAAACGTGTGTAGATGTTTTGATATGTAAGGTCCATGAAAAAACATCGGTTTCCTGAGCTTGTCTAACCCCTAAGATTTTATTTCCACTCAGTCTCACCAAGCTTTCTCTCATTATCCCTACCCTGAGATTCCACATTTATCAAGTTAATTTGTGGGCTGTCATCCACACATGAAATTTGCTTGCCTCCTCTGCGCCACCTTAGATGATTTGCTTTAACTAGGGTTCTGTTTCTACTTCACTTGGTGAATCATTTCTCTAATTTTCTTCAAAATGCATTTTCTGCAGCTTACCCTACCTGGGGGAATTCCGTAATTGGTTCCTCTTTACCCTCTTCATCTCTGCAATAGATAAACAAATATGCTCTACTCCCAGTCACTGGGCAGGTTGCTCAGTACATTTGCTATGTGTGTTTCTTGGATCTGTTATGTTAAATGTACCTAAATTTAAAAGTCAAATCTCTGTGCCAATCCAGATGTTGTGTACATTGGTGTAAGCTTTCATTTTAGCTTCATGTATGTTATTTACCTTCAAATATTTTATGTCTCCGTTTATTGGCTGGTGAAGTGAAAATAAAAATGGGAGGTATTGTATGAAAAAAGATTTCTAGATCTAGTTTCCTTTACTGGAGAAAATCCCCGAGCCTTTCATGTGAAATAATAAGTGGGGCTCGAGTAAACCTATGTCACCATAAAAATTATTTTTAATGTTTTGTAGAGTATTATTGGACCACTTTGGAAAATGTTTAGTAGTTAAATGGGGCTTACCAATTAAAGCTAGAGTCTGTTATCATACAGGGAATAAGATTTAACATTTGTTAGTGGTTTTGAAGATTATTTATTTATTTATTCATTTATTTTTATTGATTTCAGAGAGAAAGGATGAGGGAGAGAGAGACAGAAACATCAATGATGAGAGAGAATCATTCATCGGCTGCCTCCTGCACACCCCCTACCAGGGACCGAGCCTGCAACGCAGGCATGTGCCCTTGACTGGAATCAAATCCAGGACCCTTCAGTCCACAGGCTGACTCTCTACCCACTGAAATATTCATTTGTAGAAATATGTTCTAATTGTTGAGTAAATAATATACAATGTTTAAAATTTCTTTAAAATATAAACATTTGATATTTGAGCAATATATTAATATATCTATTGAATATGTTAACATATAGACAATTTTGGTTGAAAATGCTTTATTGCATCCCCCAAAATACACAAACATATAGCATATCTATTTAGTTTATATATAACATAAAATCATGGTGTGTGTGTGTGTATGTGTGTGTGTTGACAGTAATGGCTACTTTTGGTCCCTAATCATCAAATTTAAAAAATATTTCACAATATTGAAAGCTAGAAAAGTATCCTTCATTTTTATTGAAAATACAAGTTGGTTACATTAAAATTTTTCAAAGTTTATTATTAAATATATGGTGTCCTAAGATTGCTGATAACTCCTTAGTTAAACTTGGCAACCTAATGATGTACACTGCTAGCACTTTTCCTTTTTAGCATAGCCTTAAAATAAAACATTCAATGTAACTTCTCAACTAAAGACAACAATAAACATGTCAGCAAAAGAAATGACCAGAAATACAAGACATCTTTCACAGCATAATCTCTCTGAAGATACTATCTCTTGTCCATCTCTCTGAAACTTCTTGTTGGCAAGATTCAGAGGTTAGTTAGACAATAGATATGGGTCAGTTTCTACCCATAGAGTGCCTTAAGTACATCTTTGATCCCAGTTCTGACCAGTGATTTAGTCCCATTATGTCCCCTACTCTTTGAATCCTTCCTTCTCTGAAGCAAACAAGGAGGCCCAGTGGCACACACATCCCACCTGAGGGACCTGAGTCATATGTGGGACACAAGATCTGGCTCAAGGATGTAGTCCCATATCTCCAGATGCCTCCGAATAAAAGGATATATGAGCACTGAGCTACCAAGTGATTCTAAAACAAATGACCACTAGACCAACCCCTTGACATAAAACAGTTATCACTATGAGTTGTGATAATCATTACCAATTGGTAACTTATATTATATTTGTTTCTTCTGTGCACCCTTTTTCCTAAAATAGAAGTAGCTGTTCTCTTTTATGCTCTCTAGATACTCATTTGGTGTTTATCTTGTGCACTAATCATTGCATTATGTTTGCTTTGAGTCTGTCTTTTCTAATAGTCTATCATTCATGTGCAAAGTAATAGACAAATACCTTCATCAAATATTTCTTTGGTGCCCTTTTGTCATTAGGCTCTGGAGAATTTTCAATGATTGTCACTGACACACTATACTATAGTCTAGTGACTATAGGGTTCAAAGTACAGGTAAAATCATTTTAATGAATACCCTTATAATACTGAATTGAGACTATTTCAACATCTTGAATATTCAAACACTAGAATTTATATGGGTGCTATATGGATACTAGTCACTTAATGGCTTTTCTGTTTACCAAATGTATCTTTGATATAGTTTTATGTAAAATAAAACATTTTTAGAGATAGATAGACACATGTATAGACTGTTAACCTTGACAGATGACCTATTCTCTCATTCAATATCAGTCTATTTTGTGGGAGAGTATTGAGTGTAGAAAGATGGACACACTAAAAACAAGTTAAAAAATAAAGGTAGCTCAAAAATAATGGAAAAGTTAAAGACAGAATCCTTCTCTTGGATAAATTGTAACTTTAAATTATGTCTGTTCCTTATATGGGAAGCAAGATCAACTCGAAATTCATCAATAAAGACTGTAAGTCAATTCCTTTTCCTGTGGCCATCTTTATGTTCACACCAAATGCCTGTTGCTGAAAAGATCCCACTCTGTTTCATCTTCTCGAAGGCAGGTTCTTGAGATGCATTTGGGGCTAGTGGGTACTCTTGATACCCTCTCCTCCTTTCACTAGCAAGCTCCCATCAATCAGTCTGATCCTCAATATTCTTCAAACCCCATTGTCCTGTAAGGAAAAGACTGGGAACAGGATTGGAGTCTAGACACAAGAAAGGAAGAAGTTACATTGTCTTGGACTAAAGAAGTCAGTGTGTAAACCAAGATAGTGGCAATATGGAAGGAGAACACTGGAGAGATTTAAGAGGTTTTAAATATATAGAAACATCCCATATTTTTACCTTCTCTCTCCAGTCATCTAGAAAACATAATTTGTTAATATTTTGGTTTATAAACTATATCAGAATTGTTTCATATATACAGATAAAATCAATAAATCATAAAATAAACACCCTGTACAAAAGAGTAAGTGAATCTCTCTTAAGTGAATTAAATGTCATTTAGTAATTTTTTTGTCCAACATATTTTATGGAGTTTCCCCATAATTTCAAGGAATAAAAATTGCCTAAAATAAGCCATTACAGAAGTGGTTATTTTGACCAACATCAAATGCTTTAATCACATAGTGAGGAAATATGTGGGACTCGTCTATCTAAGGGCCAAGTATTCTGTTCTGTGATGGTTTCTTTATTTCTATGTAATTTTCTCCCTCCTTGCCAAAGGTAGCAAGCATGAAAAAAATAAATCACTTAAAAGACAAAGTATCCTGACTCAAATAGTTTGAAAACAGCCTTCAAAAGTTTGAAGTTTAAAGCTTTCAAATCTCTTGTGAAGTCCCTTTCTCTCCATTAGAGTGCAAAGCAAAAGGTCAAACCCTTCTCATTTCTGCTAGTGTTGAGTGATTTGGAGAATGAAATGTTAAATTCATTTTCACTTGAAATTTGAGACATGGAACAAAATGCTATTTCATTTTGGCAACAAGAAGATAGTTATTGACAGTCTTCGATTTTGAAAGAGATCTAGGCCAGTGACGGTCCTGAAATGCTTTCTTATCTGAGATCAAATGTGTGCAGTCTGAACAGCTCTTCACACTGTAGAGGCCCTGAACCAAAGAGTATGCTGCTCTCTGCTTTCATTTCTTTGAAAACCAGTTTTTCAAGCCTTTGAAAGAAAGAAGATTTTCACAGGCATCTCTATCAAATCATTGTATTAGAAAATGCAGCATGATCTTTGTCTGGATTCAATTATATAACTAAATCATAGAGAAAAATATGTTACAGGCATTTTCTGCATTAATATATTAGGGTTATTTTCTCTCAACTTTTGATATCTTTTATCACAAAAGTATTCTATTTAACAAAACTGAGTTAAATGTTCACTTTTGAGTCATTGAATGGTAAAAAAAAAAAAACAAAAAAAAAAAAACAGGGAAATTTCCTATATTCCATGAAGCCGAAGAGGGTTAAATAGAGAAAATATAGGCACTGAAGAATCAAAACATAGACTGTCAATTTGACAAGGTAGAAATATGAAGGAACAATTGAAAAAATATCTTTTTTCAGTATAGTAAGATAGAAATGTGGCTATTCTACAGATTTTGGTCTGAATTTAAAGTGGAATGAAAGCCACTAAGAAGGAAAGATACTTTTCTGTCAAAATGTTATCTAGTGGACAGTTTGGCATTTTTGTCACTTAAACTCCAATCTCAGGGGAAAACATGACCATCTTGAAGGAAAATGCTACATAATGATAAATAATGGCATCCAATTTTAGAAGAGTTAAATATGCTATAATCTCAAATTTAGCTTTATTTATTTATTATTTTTTTCTTTATTGATTAAGGTATTATATATGTGTCCTTATCCCCCCATTTCCCCCCCTCCCCCCCCTGTTGTCTGTGTCCATTGGTTAGGCTTATATGCATGCATACAAGTCCTTTGGTTGATCTCTCCCCCTTACCACCACCCTCCCCTACCTTCCCTCTGAGGTTTTACGGTCTGATCGATGCTTCTCTGTCTCTGGATCAGTTTATGTTGTTCACTATATTCCACAAATGAGTGAGATCATGTGATATTTATCTTTCACTTGACTGGCTTATTTCACTTAGCATAATGCTCTCCAGTTCCATCCATGCTGTTGCAAATGGTAAGAATTCCTTCTTTATTAATGGCGAGGCAGTCAATAAAGTTACGGTTTTCATAGTAACTTGATGTATAGTTTTTAATAAAATTATTTTAATGTATTCTATTTATGTTTTAGCTACTACAAGTAGCATGGGAGAGAAGAAAGAAAAGAATGATTCTTTACATGACTAGAAGTGTTTATATAAAAGCTGTAATTCCGCTATGTATTGAATGAGAAAGTATATTGGTATAAAATATTAGTAACTGAATAAGAAAGAAGATATCAATTCCAAATTATTTTTATAAGCTGTCCTGAATAAAAATATAGGAATGTGATATAAAAGCAAATTCAAGTTCTAAGCCAACAGCATCCAAGGAGAATGAAAAGGTAAAATGGATTTAAGAATTCTAAATGTGGCCCTAGCTGGTTTGGCTCAGTGGATAGAGAGTGAGCCTGAGGACTGAGGGTCCTGGGCTTGATTTCACTCAAGAGCACGTGTCTGCGTTGTGGGCTTGGTCCCCCAGTGTGGGACATGCAGGAGGCAGCCAATCAATGATTCTCTCTCATCATGATGTTTCTCTCTCTCTCCTTCTCCCTTCCTCTCTGAAATCAATAAAAATATATTAAGAATTCTAAGTGTAAAGTAAGTTGATTAGAACTTTTCAAGAGTGTTCGTAAGTTCAAAATATAAATAGACATAATTTGAATTGTTCACTTCTCTCTGGATAGGGAAGAACTCTCTAACTGTGAAAGGAAGGGGGGGAAATGCAATGAAAGGATGTGATAAATTTGACTGCATAAAAATTAGAAACTCTTTGGCATCAAAGTACATCACAAGACATTTAAAAACACATATGAATTAGTAAGAGGAACAAGGACATACCAGTTACTATTACTATAATTTTTTAAATTTTTGCTTATAAATATTAATTAAATATTTACTTATCACAGAACCAAATTACATAATTAACTTGAGTCAGATTTACTTTAAGTAGCTCTAAGCTCTTACCTGTTTCCTCTTTCTTTTGCTTTGAGAAATGATCTCTATATTTTCCCAATTATTTCTAGGCATCTTTTTTTTAAAAAATTTTATTTTGTTTAAAGTATTACAAATAGCAGTACATATGTCTCCTTTTTATCCCCATTGACCTTCCCCCGGCCTCCCCTAACCCCTGGTACATGCCCTTACCCCACTTCCCCAGTGTCTTGTGTCCATTGGTTATGCTTAAATGCATGCATACAAGTCCTTTGGTTGATCTCTTACCCTCTCCACAACACTCCCCAGCCTTCCTGCTGTAATGTGACAGTCTGTTCAATGCTTCTCTGCCTCTGTATCTATCTTTTTATTCATCAGGTTATAATGTTCTTTATTATCCATAAATGAGTGATATCATGTAGTATTTTTCTTCTACTGGCTGGCTTATTTCACTTAGCATAATACTCTCCAGTTCCATCCATGCTGCTACAAATGGTAAGAATTCCTTCTTTTTTATAGCAGTGTAGTATTCCATTGTGTAGATGTACCATGGTTTTCTCCACTCATCTGCTGATGGGCATTTAGGCTGTTTCCAAATCTTAGCTATTTTAAATTGTGCTGCTATGAACATAGGGGTGCATATATTCTTTCTGATTGGTGTTTCTAGGCATCTTTAAGTATGCCAAATAATTACTCAGTGCCAAATAGTCTAGTTCCACTTCCAAAATTAATTTAGCAGTTGATCCCTTGCATTATTATTATTACATGTTTCTATTATTTTTCTAATTATGCCAAAATTAGGTTCTTAAGAATAGAGCTAACAGAGATTGTATTTTGGTATGGACAAAGTGGAAACATTTAGTCATGTAGAACTAACATAGCACAAGAAAAATGTGTTCTTTTTAAAACATATGTTAGAAACAAGTGCTTATTTCTTACCTGGAAAAAAAACAACTTTTAACATTCAGCCTATTTGTCTCATATTCCTGAGTGTTTGTTTACTGCAGTGTTTCTAGATGTTTCTTTAGCGTGTGGCAAAATGGACTTACCATGGAGCTAATAAATCCAGTTCTAGGCCCTCTCACTGTCCCAGGTCTCTTACCAGGCCTGCAGAGGGCTCTAGCAAGGTGTCCATGTGACTGTCTTTGTGAAGTGTGAGGAAAAAACACTTCAGGTACAATCTGCCACCTTGCTTCTGCTGCTCTGAGCTCCTCTCTCATCTAGTGTTTGGTGGCTTTGGAGTGACAGTGGCACTTTGAGAGAAACTCTCCAAGGGGAAGCTGAGTTTGGTGGGATGTGTTTCTGTGGTTCACAGTCACTTCTGTGCCAGAAGTTCTTGCTGGCTGCCCAGTCGAGATGGGCTTCCAGGACATCGCCTACTGCTCAGACCAGAGCACAGGGCCAGAGTCTTACTGCAATATTTGCCCTGCATTTGCCCTTCCCCTGGAAATATGTGGAGAGTAGAAGGGAAAATAATTTTTTAAAGCATGGAGCCTGGAGCCAGTATGTGGACATTTCTTCTTTTCATTAGTAACTTGAATTTTTAACTGGAGAATTGTATTCTCATCAATGCCTGATTAAAGTTTCTCTCCTGTCAGAAATATATTGAATAATACAACATATGCGATTATAAATGCTCCGTATTGCCCTAACCGATTTGGCTCAGTGGATAGAGTGTCGGCCTGTGGACTCAAGGGTCCCAGGTTCGATTCCGGTCAAGGGCATGTACCTTGGTTGCGGGCATATCCCCAGTAAGGAGTGTGCATGAGGCAGCTGATTGATGTTTCTCTCTCATCGATGTTTCTAACTCTCTATTCCTCTCTGTAAAAAAATCAATAAAATATATTTAAATAAATAAATAAATAAATGTTCCATATTTTTTCCTCTTTGATAAAAATCACATTAAATAATTTTATAAGATTTTGCAAACTGCAACTTTTGCCTCTGTGTGAGCAAGTGTATATTTTACACATTGACCTCTTCATAAACTCATAGCACCCTCATATCTCTGAGGCATCTTGTCCTAATAGGAGGAGAAACAAAACTCTTCTTATGCATGTGTTTGCTTATATATTGGTTGTTACTCCTGCTATGCTATAAACGTTTTGAAAACCTAGAAGTGTACAATGCTAAGCGGCACCATGCCCATAGTAGCACATAATAGATGCTCCATAAATATTTGAGTTGGAATGAACTAGTTGTAGCTGTTAACCTAAAAATAAAAGCCAAAGTGAGAGGCAATATGTGTTTATTTGAGATTAAAAAAAAGAATTACAATTCTGGGAAGCACTCATTCAGGTAGAAACAGTGTTCAGATTTTGGGGTGAAGAAGGCAAAAAGTTTTTATGAGAAAGGGAAGGGGAATAATTAAATGATAAGAAAGAATTTCTATTGGTTCTAATAAGCTAAGGGAGGAATTGCTACAAGTGTTACTAAGCTAAATTATTCTTTAGATGCATATGGTGGTGCTCATTCTAAAGAATGTCCTTAATTTTCAGTCCTTGTAGTCAGAACATCTGCTTTTCTGGTAGCTTTACCAACCGTTGTTTGGAATACAATGTTGGTTTGGCCCAAAGTTTATTTTGTCCAGTTTAAACATTCCAAAGGTTTGAGAAATAAGACATGCAAGGCGGTTTCTTTGGGATAAAGGCTCATCCATTTTGAAATGCCTCCATTTATATAATTTTTCACATAGTCATACTTTGTATTCTAATGAATGAATGAGGGGGGATACATAGAGCAAGGGAAGCTGCCAAACAGAGAAAGGAAAGTTGTTTAGCATTCCTGGTACATAGTCTCTGGAGGAGAATCACTTTCCAAATGTTTTAATCATCTGTGAATGCCTTTCTTTCACTGTGTTCTGGGTAGCTTCACACAACAAAGGTAAATGCCACACAAACATTGTGGGATTCTGTTTTACTTGTTAAATTCTCCTTAAGAATCTTAAGTGCTTTTTTTTAAAAAAAGTTACATACAAACAAAGCTTAGTAAGTATAGATTTCATCCCTATCACATGAACATTTAAATTAGTGTGGATAAGTAAAATCTTCACATACATTTCTTGAAATATATACTAAATATTACTTATTTGTGAACTTTTAAAATGTGGTTTTTGTCTAGGTCTGCCTACATTGACACAAATATATGCAAACTATATAATAAGTGATTGTCATTTTCTGATAGTGTATTTATACTACATTATCTGTAACTGTTACATATTTATCAGATGACTATCATAGGAAATATTGATTCAGATTTTTCTCCTCTTAATTTTGAAAACAGCAAAGACCATCCTAATTTCCCATAAATCTTATGCCCACATTTATTCAATGCAAATGTGTATGAAGCTGAATAATTCATTGTAAAAAGCAAAGAATATTTTAATATAAAGCTTACTAATGAAAATGTATGGTTTGTTATTGTTTTTGTTTCAAAATAATTGTATTGTCGGTGAGCCATGAGCCTGACTTTCCAAACAGCAGTGATGACTTGTGGATTGGATATGAAGATGAAGAAAAAGTATATCTTAGAGGAAGAGCAGTTCCCTTCTGTATCTTCTTTGAAATGTTCTTCAATGAGTCTATCTACAGTGAAGTCTTAATTGTTTCTTCTAATATTTAAATAACTTTTAACTTGAATGTGTAGTTGTTTTCAGTTCAAACTTTACACTGTTCCAACAAGGAAAAAGCTATGTGTTTTTAATGTTAAAGCATTAATTTTTCTTCATGTAAATAGTTTGAGGGAACTATTAGAATCAGAATTGTCTTATTCTGCCTCCACAAATTCTGGAAGGAAAAATAAGGTAAAACATACAACAATCCAGGGAAGTAAAAGAGCAAGCTATCATCATACAGAAACTTTGAATAATATAATAGCTACAATGCAGGTGGGTTCCAATTAAAGAGTCTCCTTTGCTCATCTGGAAAGAAATTTCTCAAAAAATTAATATGGTCTTGGGAGAAAAAAAAATTAAGGGACTTTCTTGATTCCAGAATCATGTCTTGTCTTGGAGGAGTCAGAAAATGAAAGCAGGACAGGACTCAGAAGTTTTACTAGCATGTTTCAGTCAACCTAGCTGTCTTTGTCATGGCACTGGGCTTGCTTCCATCTCTGTAGTTATGCAGAACAGACCTCATTATAACTTAGGAAGTCTGTTTCCTGATCTAATTTAGGTCAATTGTTTCTTCCCCAGAATTCATGAACATACATTTGGGAGCTGTAGGTGCTCAGGTGTTCTCCATGTGCAGAAAGCCTTTCTCTAACAAGAAAGAAGAAATAGACCAATGTATAGAGAGCCACAATAAGAGAAAGGGAGACCTTGCCGTAACTGGTTTGGCTCAGTGGATAGAGAGTCGGCCTGCGGACTGAAAGGTCCCAGGTTCAATTCCGGTCAAGGGCATGTACTTTGGTTGCAGGCACATTCCCAGTAGGAGATGTGCAGGAGGCGGCTGATGGATGTTTCTCTCTCATCATTGTTTCTAACTCTCTATCTCTCTCCCTTCCTCTCTGTAAAAAAAATCAATAAAATATATTAAAAGAGAGAGAAAGAGAGAAAGGGAGACCCAAGACTGTGTTTAATTTCCTCCTTTCAGCTCTTCTTGGGATTCAGCTGTATCCTTGATCTTCCCAAGTTTAGTTGCACCAGAGTCTTGCAACAAATGGCTTCCCCTTCAGTTTTGACAATATGTTGGTTGAACTGTAATTTATGTCACCCAACTGACACAGAGGGAATACCCAGTGAAAATCACTGAACACACCAAGAATAGGCAAACCCCTAGGGCAGCTTCAAGTGCCTGCTCTAAACAGAAAAATTTTAGTGGTAGTAGAAGCTAATCCCCATGGTGCTATGAACAGAAGTTAGCTCTGTACTATGTTGATGACCATACAGTTTTTCTTCTGGCAAACTCTGTATTTTCTAGGAGAAATAAATAATTAAATAAACAATGAAAAGACATTAGAAAAAGTACTAGGTTACAGGAAACACAGAATGACATTGGAACATTAAAAGAAAAAAGGCAGAGGGAAGCAAATGGCAGGCATTGAACAGGAAGAGTATTCCACGGAGAATGCAGATCATGAGTGATTGCTTCGAGGTGACACAGTTTAGAATAGCAGAATTAGAACTAGAAAAGGGGAAACATATAAAATAGATCTGAACAAATAAACAGGGCATCAAACTTAGGAAAAACTACATAATTTTTTTAAAGTATAGGCTTTGCCCAGCTGGAGTGGCTCAGTGGTTGAGCATCGAACTATGAACCAGGAGATCACGGTTCAATTACTGGTCAGGGCACATGTCCTGGTTTCAGGCTCCGAGCATGCAGGAGGAAGCTAATCAATGATTCTCTCTCATCATTGATGTTTCTGCCTCTCCCTCTCTCTGAAATCAATAAAAATATATTTTTTAAAAAGTGTAGGCTTTATTTGAAGGTTGATAAGTAGATGTCCTTTTTTATACAAGAAATAACACTATGGGATTTTGTTTTTAAAAATTACTTCATATATTGTGAAGAAAATGAATTGAAGGTGATCAAGAGTAGAGAGTGAGAATAGTTAAGAGGCTATCACAATCAATCAGTTAAACTGACCACAGAAGTTAAATTGACAGAATTTAGAAATCGCTATTTTGAAGGAGTGACAAAGAAGGATGAGTGAAAATGACCAACTGGTTAGTGGACTTCACTCTGATGGAGGATGAAGTAGAGGAGATGATTTGGAGAAAGATAAATGTTTCGAATTTAAATGTGTTGATTTTGAAGTGTGAGTGAGCATGGAGGTTCAAATATCCAATTTGTGAGATAGTAACTTCATACTTTAGAGAAATAGTCTTACAAAGCTATATTATATTTAATGTAGTTCTCAGCAGGAGAAAGAAGACACAGAGTTGTTCGTGAGTTTAAAAGAAAACTTGACTAGGTACATTGGGTCTGGAATTGTACACATAATTACACAAAAATTAAAAGAAATTTAAAAGTCTCCTCAATAAAATCTTCCAAGTTTCTGCTTTCCTCCCCACTCTCCTTAAATGAAAAAGCAAACAAGACTTCTAATTAAAATTTAAGAATCACTTTCAATATTATTCAAATGTAAATTGAAAAGACATCAGAAAAATTTAGCAACTTTCTTTATGAAAACAATACACTTGTCTAGGATAACTCTCTTTCTCCCTCTCTCTCTCTCTCTCTCTCTCTCTCTCTCTCTATATATATATATATATATATATATATACACTAGA
>NW_005354999.1:264708-265153 GCF_000412655.1 Myotis brandtii
GCTTGGGTGCCTGGCCAGCCTGGATGAGGAGATGATGGCTGTTTGCAGCGGGTCACACCCCCTTCAGGGTGGGAGTCCCCATTGGGGTGCCTGGCCAGTCTGGGTGAGGGGCTGAGGGCTGTTTTCAGGCTGGCGGGTGACTGAAGCTCCCAACCTCTCCTTTTTTTCTTTTTCTTTTTTATTCTGGGATTTATTTACCTTCTATGGCTGTCATTGGAACTGAGAGCCGGCTCCAGCTCTGAGGCTGTGGCTGGCTGAAAGCAGGTATCTGAGCTTTGTTTAGCTTTTATCATTGAAACTCTGTTGCCTTCACTGGTGCTCTAAGCTCTGAGCCCGCTGGCGGCTGAAAGCAGGTTTCTGGGTTTGTTTAGCTTCTATAATTGCAACATTGTTGCATCTGGAGCTCAGAGCTGGGCTGAGGCAGGAGGGGAACCTTGGCTTCCTC
>NW_005354999.1:265394-267482 GCF_000412655.1 Myotis brandtii
CTACTTTGTAATCTTGATAAAATACAATTATTGTGAAATAAGGAAAAAAGAGGAGATAAGAAAACAGAAGTAGGAGATTAATATAGAACTGGATTATGAGCAATCAGATTTTTAAATGCATGTAAGATATTTATGGAATATTTTGAAAGAAGAATGTGATATCAGAATTTTAAAATACAATTGAAATAATGAGTAGCAGAACTATAAAAGTTGACAATCATAGCAGGAATGTGGAGGAGAGTCTTAAAAATACCTTTCACTGCACCAGTGGTAAAGACTGGATGCTGAATAGCTAATATACAGATGCCCAGTGCTTCTGAAGAGAAAATAAAAGTGCAGCCCTATCGAAATGCATGGCAGAAGCAAACTGTCATGAACTGCATTAGAACTGGGTTTACAGCTTCCCATACAATACCTGGATGAATGGTCAAAATCTAGATATATTCTGGATAAACACTAATATATCAAAGAAAAAGAAACAACATTATCAGAATAATATTGTTTGGGGTAATATTGATGGAAAAACAGAACAAAGTAAGACTCTACCATGAGAAACCTTATGGTCTGTGGACATCAAAGCATAAACTCTATAGAAAATATCTAAACTAATTTTTTTTAAAAAAATAGAAACAAAATTTGTCTAGGGTGATTTTAATATAAAGAGAACAAAAAAAAGGATCTTAAAGTGATAAAAATAAAGTATGACATATTTGACTAGGGGCCCAGTGCATGAATTTGTGCACCTTGAAAGGAACTGTGGGCTGTGAGGCTGCGGTGGGCACAGGGATGGGTTTTGGCCCATCCTCTGTGCTCCTGCCCAGCTCCTCCCGGCATGTACCCTGGTTCCTTGTCTGCCAGCAGCCCCACTCCCACTGCCATTGCTCCCACACACTGACTGCGCAAAGCGATTGGGGCCAGTGCCAGCAGTGGGTGTGAGCGGGGCCGACATCATCAGTGGGTGCGAACAGTGGCTGCTGCCCCAATTGCCCCTGAGGGCTTCTCCACCTCCCCCTGCTCCTGAGGGGCGATCGGGGCAGCAGCTGCCACTCGCACCTGCTGATGGCGCTGAGCGATCGGGACAGGCTCTGGGTGCCGGCAGTGGGTGCGAGCACCGGGTGGGACTGCAGCATGTGGGCATAAGGAATTTTCATTAACCACCAGAGGCTCGCCCCGATGACAGTGACCAGTGCGCCACTGTGGTCTGGCATCCCTGCTCACCTGCCCGCCATGTTCTGTGCCCTGCCGCCTGCTGACCATGCCCACTATGTTCCGTGCACAACCCCTGGTGGTCAGCACATGACATAGCGACCAGTCGTTCGGTTGTTCCACCGTTCGGTCTATTTGCATATTAGCCTTTTATTATATAGGATAGAAAAAACAGTGCTATTAGCATATCATGAGCTCTTAAGAATGAATTTATCCCTAGCTGGTTTTGCTCAGTGGATAGAGCATTGGACTGTAGACTGGAAGGTCCCAGGTTTGATTTCGGTCAAGGGCACATGCTCAGGTTGCTGACTCAATCCCCAGTAGGGGACGTGCAGGAGGCAGCCAATCAATGATAGTCTCTCATCACTGATGTTTCTATCTCTCTCTCCCTCTCCCTTCCTCTTTGCAATCAATCAAAAATATCCTATCTAATAAAAGAGAAACATGGTAATTAGCGTACGACCGCTACCCTTCCCATTGGCTAATCAGGGCGATATGCAAATTAACTGCCAGCCAAGATGGCGGTTAACATCCAACAAAGATGGCGGCTAATTTGCATATGTAGGCACAATGCTGGAAGACGAAAGGGAAAGGACAGAAGAAGCCCCCTGCCACTGACGGTGATCGGAAACCCAGGGGGGAGCTAAGAGCCGGGGGCAGGGCAAAGGTGGCCCTGGGGGCCGCCTTTCCCCTGCCCCCTAGCTGTGATCAGAGAACCAGGCGCCTTTGCCGCCCCAGCCAGTGATAGCGGGAAGCAGGGGTGGAGCCAGCAATGGGAGCTGGGCAGGGACGGAGCCGGCAGTCCGGGGAGCTAGGGATCCCTTGCCCAGGCCTAAAGCCTTGGCCAAAGACGTTAGGCCTGGGCAGGGGTGGAGCCTGCAA
>NW_005354999.1:268514-287921 GCF_000412655.1 Myotis brandtii
GGGGAAATGAGGATCCCCTGCCCAGGCCTGACACCTCTGGCAGAGGCATCAGGCCTGGGCAAGGGGCCGATCCTGCGATTGGAGGGTGATGGGAGTCAATGCCTGAAGGCTCCCAGTATAAGAGAGGGGGCAGGCTGGGCTGAGGGACACCCACCCCCACCCAGTGCAAGAATTTCGTGCACCGGGCCCCTAGTATATATAAAAGAATAAATTTAAAAATAAATATCCCACTGGAAAAAAATACCAGTTAAAGCAATGAGACTAGAGCATTGTTTTGCTGTGTTCTGGGTTCTTTTTAATTATATTTTTCAGATTTCAGAGATAATAAAGAATCATAACACTTGGTATATATACAAAGAAACAAGCCCATGCACACACTCTATTTAGGGATAAGAAATAAAGGAAAGTTTACAAAAGCCATTTTGCAATATGTATCTCTGGTCTCAAAACTGTATACTAATATACACACTAGCCCATAATTTCCACCTTGAAGGGGAAAAGATAGTGAAACTAAAATTAAAGTATTTTATTTTAAAATGTGATTTGTGTATAAGATTAGTAGAAAATCTGGAAATCGACATGCCAAAACATTACAACTTTGTTTCTAGAGTGTGGAATTATTGGTCATTTAATTTCATTCTTCATATTTTCCTATATTTTTGGAATCTGTTATAACAATCATATATTTATGTTATATTAGAAAAATAATTAATATCTTTAAAAATTTTAGTTGTTTTGAGACATGCAACTTGATTTCCTCTCTTCATTTTCTTAAATGCCTTGTTATACAATGCTCATTTACTTACTTGCATGACTACATAATTATACAATGATTTTTGATTCATTCAAGATTAAACAAAAAGTATCCAAGTGTTTTGACTATTAGACAGAACATTTTAAAACCATCTTTTTTTTTAAAAAAAGGTGATGTCCTAATAAAATGAAGATCTACACTTATCTAAGTAATCAGTCAATAGATGTGACCTGCATATTCTGGTATTCTGGGTATTTGAATACGTGAAAAACTAAATATTTAGTAACAGTATTGTTTAGATTGTTGTTTCTAAACCATGAGAATCATATGAAATTCACTCATGATTCTTTTCTCCCCGCTTTACCCATTACAAGACTTGAAAAATTCCTTGACTCTGAACTCAGAAAAATGAGCTAGCTTATGGTATATGGTGAAAACTTCTGAGTTGCCCCTCAGAAGTTTTAATATCCCTCTGCTTTAATATCCCTATCATTCAGAATGGCAATGGAGTTTAGAGAAATTCAGATGTCACTTGATCAGTTCTAAATCCCCTCCTCAGTAATCCATTGGTGGCCTATACTCGTTGTGGAGCTAGGGTATTATACAGATTCCAAAACTCAATTCTAAATTTCTGAGAGAGGAGGCAGGGGAGAAAAAAAAAATAAGAAAAAGAGAGGTGGAGAAAGAATTCATGTGATTGATGTTCCTTCTCTGCTTTACTAGTTCTCTTGCTGACAGAAGTTAGATTTGCTTCTATTGGAAGCTAAGTCCCCACAGGCAATATGATATACCTGAGGGGAAAACATTTCTCTGGAGATTAATTTGCCACAACCATAGTAAGCCAAGTTAGAAAGTTTTAAGGAAAAGGTTCATGAATGTCAAGGCCTGCCTTGGCACAAGG
The DNA here is from genome assembly GCF_000412655.1 of Myotis brandtii. NCBI lineage: Eukaryota > Metazoa > Chordata > Mammalia > Chiroptera > Vespertilionidae > Myotis > Myotis brandtii. Next base: position 270,170 of record NW_005354999.1, read on the forward strand.
ATTGTCTCACCGAACCACTCCCACAGAAGCACTAAACCACAAGCCTGAAGCTTCTATCAAAGCTTAATGAGCCACAGGCTGCTTCTGCAGACCAGGGGATTTGAAGTCAAAATGACAGATTCATACCACCTTGTATCACCCATTTCTAAACCCAGGCTGGATACTTACAAATGATTTCTCAGGATTGTCATCAATAATTAATACAAAGGAGACTCTACAAAGAAGCATCATGATCATATGGAAGCAAATAAGTCACTCATAGGCTTGGATCCTAGGACCTGCCACAGACTAAATGAGGTATTGTTATGACTTATGTCCACATGGTTTTTCAGAATCATTCAATTGTTTTATAAAAATAGTAACTTTCAGTAAGTTAAAGGTAGGTGGGATTTTCCTGCCCATTCCAATGTTACCATTAGGTGGCATGTTTCAATGAAAAAAGTCAGACTAAATTCTATGAGGCATAAAGTATTTATCACTAAGCAGACAATAAAGCAGCCATTCAACTTATTATGTAAGCTCAACCAAGCCCAGTTCTCTGAACTTTTAGCTGATATGACAGCACATTGCAGAAACATTTTCCCAAGACAGCTGTAAAAATAAACTAATGGCAGAATTAGCTCCAAGGAGTCCTACATGGCTAAAAGCAAGGGGAAGGAGACCTAAACCCTGAGTGTCATTTTGAGTGGTACATAGTACTGAGCTCACTGTACTATGAGCTCATACCCTACTGATTGAATGCAAGGCCAGTGATGCCTGCCCAGTATAAGCAGACAATCTACCGATCTTCAACACAACCCTTTCACCAGTGAAAAGTAATGTCTAGCATTTTATGCTCCTCAATAACCAGTTAATGTTTGGGGAATCAAAATTTAAAACAAAACAAAAACAGCTATAGGTTTGGAGCAGTCTATCCTAGTGTGTGAACATATGGTTTTTTATTGTTATTGTTGTGTTTGTGATTGTTGTTCTTTTTCAGAATGCTAACTAATCAAGCATTTTTTTAAATGTTAACTAATTACCTGGAATGTGTATTTCTGATGAGAATACTTAAAATGTTAATCAAATGCTACTCTAGTGTAAACTGAAATAAACATATACACCATATTGTCTATGTCAAGGCATTTTAAAATAAATTAGACCATAAAACAATTATCTTGGGTCACAAACTCTTTGAATATCAATTACTTTATCTTTAAATCTAACATTTTAAAATATCCAGTGGAAGTAGAGACCATACATATATCTTAAGTAGGAACTCGCCTTTCTGCTTTTTTGTGTTTGGAAATATCTGACATGTTTCCAAACACATAAAATAGATTCTGTGGAAGGAATGCTTTATCGCTTATTAAGTACCCACTCGGTGACAATCTTTATCACAAACCAGCAATGTAGGCCTTGTTATTCCCCCTTGTTCCCTCTGAAGAGCCCCACCATGTGCATCATGTCTGTCCTGATCTGTGTCGCAGCATCTCTGCTTTAAGGTTCATCATTGTTCTGTTTTGCAGGGAAGAGCTGGCTTTGGAAGTTTCAGTCTACAACTGCAGTGACTACGGTGATTATTGCCTCCAATCCTTTGTAGCAAAGGGCAAGGACTGCAGAAGTCATTATGAGCCAAGAGGAATATAATTAGGAGGTAAGCATCAGTGTGTGTGTGTGTGTGTGTGTGTGTGTGTGTGTGTGTGTGTGTGTTTATTGTTAATACAACCTAGCACAATTAGAGAATATTCTAGAGCACAATTCAGGCCAGGATTCCCACCTCTCTCAAAATATAGTAAATGACTTGCAAATTGTCCTGTGTTTTTGTTTCTTATTTTATTTTTTTAACCATTTGGGGAATGCTGAGCTGCAATGGTAGTGGAATTTAGAAAAGTTTAAAGGGCTAAGACATCACTCAATTCTTTAATATTATCTTTAATAAGTAAGATGTAGTTTAAAAAGACAAAAAAATGAAGAAAACTTAAAAGACCTTTAAGAGTGGACATTTCTCCTCAAACTCTAAGTAATGACTGGGACCCTGAGAAAGCAAAATTCAATATTGGTCAATTAACTAATTGACTAATTAATTCCATATCCTGATAAAATCAGAAATTTTTATTTTCAGATATCTACTAAGTTAGATTTTATCATAAAAGATCTATCTATGCTATTGAATATTATGTACTTACTTGAAATTGGAGGAAGACTAAATAAATCAAGGGAGACCATGAGGAAACATATACAATGTTTTCATGACAAGAAGTATCTCACACTTTTTCCAAGATAATTCCACTTCTTCTCATCCTCTGTACTGCATAGGAGCAGAGAAAAAAAAAATCAAGGATATACAACTGGATTTGGCTTCACAGACACACCATCTGTGTTTCTCTGTTCTTTCCAATTTTGGCAGCATCATGAGGCCCAGCTTCTTGGATCTGTGTTGCCAGAGCAAATTGTGCAGGTGTGGGCTCCCTGCACGCACACACTTCCTTACCCTTAGCTGCTTCTGACAGGAAAGAACCCACTGCAAGTTGTCATCCAAGTGCTGCCCTCATCAGGTTTGAAAATATGGGGACTACTGTATGCCTTATGCCATTGTTTCCCCTCAATGTCAATAGGCGTATATTGACAAGGAAATCAATGCTTGAGGACTGTAATGACTTCTCTTTCATTGACTGTCATACCACACTGAGGGATTCTGATTCCTCACAGTAAATATGAAAACCCACTGATAACTCCCCAGCAGTTCATTACCTATGTCTGACCCTGACATGATGTCAGAGAAACAACAGCCCAAAGAGTGCATCTGTGCTCTCACTGGGAAGTCACCTTAGCTTAGAATGGAAGTCAGCTTTGAACTTGACATTTTATTGAAGTATTTCTTCTGATGATTCATTGGAATATAAAGTGCTGTTGAAAAGATAGGTATAACACAGCAGGCTTTTTTTTTCTCCATCTGCCTCTTAGGAAAAGTCACCATTTTCATAGCCCAGCTCCTTCACTGTTTGCTTTTGCTACTGTTTTTATTGAGGTGGCCCCAGACCAGGCATCGGGACTTGAGCCGGGAGTCAGGAAACTGTAGTTCCTGTCCTGGCTCTGCCCTGGACTCTTAGCAACTTGCTCATATTTCACCGCACAACTTGCTCCTCTAGATGATGAAAATGCCCCGTCTCCCAGAAAAGTTAGCGGAATTCATGAGAGATCATTGATGTCCTCTTCAGAGAGTTCAGGTCTATACTAAAAAGATAAAACGTATCCCATTTGGAAAGAATCAGAAGAAAGCAATGGATTTGAACTTGGAAAGTGTATTAAAAGGCAGAGACGGCGACAGAAAAGCAGGAGACCTCTACCGCTGGCAGCAGGAATGAGGGAAAAGGCACACATTCCCCAATGAAACAAAGAATTGCTTGAAGTGCTTTAATACAATGCCTCTAGGGTCTGTCTCGAATTTCACTTGCATAATAAACTATAAAGCATTTACGTTAAAAGTAGTGCCAGGTTATTGTTGTTGTTGTGTTTTTTTTTTCCTTCCTCCCCCATCCTTCCCAAAATAAAACATCAGCATTCATTTGCAGACCTGTATTTCATCACATTTCCAATATTTATTTGATCATTTTCTTTAAAAAAGATAATATAAGCTCCCACTCAGAGATCACTTTCATATTTAAGCCTCTAATTCTATTACAAAGCAGAAACTTTTCCTCCTCTGTCATTTTTTTTTTCAAATGGGGCTCATTAGATTTTATTTACTGTGCTAGTTTACTTATTTCCTGGAATCTGATTTTATAATTCCTGTCCCTTCTGGACGTCGTGAAAATGCAACTTTTGACCTTCCTTTCCCAAAGCTTTTCTAAGATGGGGAGCCAACCATGTGTGATGGATGGTTTCGATGGCAGTGAATCTCAGAAGCTTGCACACAGGGTGGTCAAGGTAAATATGGAAATTTAATTCATTTCTAGGATTCAAATATGTCAAGTTACGGGTATGTGACTATGTTTGCAGGGGGTGGGGGGGCTTCAGTTAGTATAATTCCATTCTGTTATTTGGAAAGAATGCAGTACGAAACTGTGTTTTTGACCCAGACTATATTGCCCTAAAAAATAAAATACTAAGCAAGTTCCCCATTAAATTTAACTCTCTCTAAGATGCCCTGGCAAACAAAACAGACTTCAAAGCAAACGACTCCAGCTTTCCCCCAACTTTGCCAACTCACTTTACAGGCAGCCGGGTACTTTGAACTTTTAATTTCATTTAAAAAGCTTAATTGGGAGTATCAAAACCATTCCTGATTTAACATCACCAGCCTATAAATTGCAGCTGAATATTGTGATTAGGTCACAAAAAATCATGAAGCATCGCTCTTTGAAGTCTGATTGTTAATCCTCCTCAATCAGTAAGACTTGAAAGGGGCACACTGGGTCCCCTGCTCACCTTTGCCTCCCTGGCCCGGTTCTTAGGTTCTTAGCACAGCTTCCTACACAGGTAAGGCTAGAGGGCACTTCCTTGTATCCTTCTGTGAAGGAGTGCACATCCATGTGTTAGTAGTAAAACTGCAAAATAGGTTTGCTACCTGCAAATCACACAAGTAAACCACAAATGTATGTTCTTAGAAATGAGTGTGCTCCCTCGCTATCCATTTATCTGTGTCCATCTCCTTAACTTGCAAATATTATCTATCCTGCCTCTGACATATAAACATTTTTACTTGACTTGAGATTCCATAAGTCATGATTAAAAACAAAACAAAAATCAAACAAAAACATTATTACTTCTACACTTGGATACTGCGCTCTTACTCTTCTCTTACATGCCCTCCTCCTCACTCCCAAAGGAGCGCACACAGACTAACAAAAACTGGGCTCTGCTTCTCTGTGATTATTGCCTTTGTCCATCCTGAAGATCCTGCCAGCATTTCAAGTATCTGATTATTCAACTAGATCACTGATTTGGTATAGTTAATAATTCAAAGATGGAAGAGTGATGAAAATTATGCATTGCAAGCATGGAATATCCAGGTGCTCTCTACTAAAGAATGTGGATTTCATTTTTCAGAGATATTTTTAAGAGAAACTTAAACCTGAGTATAAACTCACTGGCAGCTAGGATAATCGTTCACATGCCTGATCGAGACACTTTATAAAATGATCTGTCCAAGAGAGTTCAGGTGAAATCTTGTCTGGACGTTGTGGAATGAACAGCAAAATCTCTTAAAGTCCCAGAGTCCTTTGATTCTACATTAAGCAGGCCCGAGACCACACACAGGCACTTTTTATAACATCGCTTCTTTGAATATTTGTTTTCTTTATAGAACAGATGGGAAGGCAGAAGAAAAAGTCCTATTTATCATAACAGTCTTATAAATGAAAATCATTTTACAATAAAGATACAATTACTACAATAAAAGATAAAATATTCATATTGATCAACTTGACATTGAATTCAATCCAAAAGTAAAGAATAAAAGAATAAGAAAGGTTTAAGGTTTCTGCCTCATTTTTTTTTTTGTTAGAATATTTATCTTCTAAGTCCCTACAGCAGGAGAGAACACTTTTCTTCCTCCGGTCAGGGTAGTGCAAGTATGTTCCTCATGTTTAGTCTGTACCATTGCAGATTTTATGGTCTGGTTTTGACTCACAAGGATAATTCCAAATAAGGAATCATGAGAATTTATAAGCTCAGTACTGTGGAACAAACACGTGTTACATCCAGGCAAAGGAAACAAAGTAGGGAATTTCCTTAAAATGATGAATTCATGGCTGTGCTATTTCTGTGGTCCAGGAAGGATTTGTAAATAAGTCTAGGAATGAGTATAATGAGTTCCTTTCTACATCTTTGTAAGGATGGAGAAGCGATGATGTCTTACGGAGAGCCTTCTTCAGCAATGTGGGGCATTTTGAGAAGGGCTTTTCTCAGCAGCCGGCTTATGAGAAATTCACTCCTGTATTCTAGGGTAAGGATAGACCGTACTTCTATTATGATAAACCGAAACTTTTTTTTAATCCAAACAGCATTTTTGTTAACTAAATTCATTACAAAGACTACAATGAAGGGAAGTAAGCTTAACTTAGATGGTGTCACACCCTCTTCAGAAAATTTTATTCAGAAATATTCACATTGATTTTCTTCCCCCAGGACAATCTCACTGTACTTCAATTAGCCAAGGTTACAATAAGTAAAAATCTCCTTTTTAACCTGATGTTTCTATGCCATCTGTGAGTCACTAGTCTCTCAGTAACTGAAGTCATCTGAGAGTGATTGATTTAACAAGATATAAACTATATTAGCATTAACTAATGAGTATATAAAAATAATTATAATTGTTATTAATAAAAATAACCAAGAATATAATTGATTGAACCACTATTATGGTGCAGGTATTTTGCTAGGTACTTTATCAACATTATTGCATTCAAGTCAAAATCTAAGCATGCAAGATAGAAGTTAACTGTCTGCATCTGACCTTGATCAAACTTTGTTCCCTGGTTTCTATTATTCCATCTTTTTAATCTTCTTTTTCTCTTCATAGCCAACTTTGTTAACATAATCATTTTACTATTGCCTTTCTTTCCTTTCCTCATTTTCACTCCTTAGCCCAGTTTAGTTTTGTTTCTACCACCAATACTCGACTGAAATTTTTCTGGCTGATGTTACCAATAACTTACTGGTTGATGGTCTAATGACTGCTTCTCACACCTTGTCTAACTGAGCTTACCTCCCGCATTTGGCATGCTGTCCACTTTCTATTCATCCATCTCCTTCCCTGTTCATGAGCTCCTTCCTTAAACTCCAAAACAGCACCCTTTCCTGTTATTTCTTCTATGTCTTAAACTCAGTCTACTCTTTCATCTTCATTTTAGACCCTCTTCCTCAAACTCTTTTACAAACTCTTCCTCAGTGATTTCACCCACTTGTTTCAACTACCAAACTGACAATACATAAATCTTTATTTCTAGTCTAGTCTTTCCTCTCCAGTTCTATATCCACATTTGAAAAGGCCTTCTTGATTTGGCCACTTATTTTTCCATAACCACCTCAAACTTAACTTATTTCAATAGAATGCATTATTACTACTTTCTTCCTAACCCATCCATCCTGAGTTCCCTACCTCAATGAATAAGTTCAAACATGATCTGGATGTGCAACCTAAAATCTGTTTCATTGAGATAAATTTTCCAGAAAAAGAAAACAAGAATGTGGTCTCAGCTATAGAAACAAAAACATATGCCACACATTTTGGAGAATATTCACAGATCAAGATTTCGTTTCTCAAGATACCTGAATTTGTGGGCCAAAAAAAATCAGCTCTACAGCAGAAAGATGAATTTTCAGAATAGCCAGCATCTAAAAACCCATAAGGAAAAAGGAGTCTTTAGTCAGTTGGCACTAAAGATAATCACATATATTGGAAAACCAGAATCAAAACTGAGAGCAAGCTAGTAAAATATTTTGATCAAGAAAAGACTTTAACACTTATTTTGATTAGGTAATGTGTTTGTATGTAAATTAGTTTGTGTTTCAATGAAAAAATTGTTTTATGAATGATGTTTTCAGATAGCCCCGAAATAAATGTAGTACTCTCATACTGTTAAGAATAAAATATCTATGTTCTTCGTTGCCATAGCAGCCTTAACTCAGCTGGCTTTTACTTTTTATTAGCCACCTGTTTTGAACCTCATCTGTCAATAACAGTGTTGAAGTGATATTGTGTTGAGAGCTCCAGCTTTGCACAGGACTGTCTTGGTACATACACAACACATGTATGAGCTATACAAATATATACAAAATACTTAACCTTTTCTGTGTCTTTTTTCAGAAATTAGCAGTTGAAAAGTGTGACAGTATTTCAAGTCAAATTAAATTTGTGGATCATTTATGCCAATTCCATTACTTTGTATAACACAATACAACCATTTAAGTTGCAAAAATTCATTTAGGGTTCTTTCTCAATTGAAATAATAACAATAAAAATGATAATAAGGGCAAGAGCTCAGAGAGAGCTTACTATGTAGCAACCCCTCTTAACTCTTTACAAGCATTCATTCACTTAAAATTTATTCATTGACATTGAAATCTATGGTGGTTGTTACTATTATCATCTCCAGATGAGGAAATTGAATGATAGAGTATTTACGCAACTTCCCCAAAGTCACACAGTGGCAGGGCCGGGATTCAAACACCAGGCAGTCTGGCTTCCGAATGCATAATTTAAATACTACACTCTACTGGTTCTCAAGCTTTAAGTGGAATGTCTATTCTGGAGTGTGAAAGCTACTTTTCATTTTTATGGAGCCTATCCACATTCACATAATGAAGAGAACAAGAATGGATTGAAAGTTTATGATAAATGGTTGTTATTTTACTGTCAGTGAACCAAATTCCAATTCCAACACTAGAAGCCACTGGCCTGTTTCTAATAAAAACAGATTTCAAAATAAAGCATAAATCACCCAAAACTCTTATAAAGCACTTCATTAACATCAGCATCTAAAGGAATATAGCCTCTATATTTGCAAGAGACAATAAAAGAAATAAAATATATACCCAGGTCGCCTCGGCATAAAATTCTAAAACCTGATAAAATGTCTACGGTGACAAATAATCTCTGGGAAATTGAAAAGCAATTATTACCTTCTCCGTTGGCAGGCAGGAAAATGGAGGTACTGTTAAATGGTGCACAAAAGAGATTAGTATGTTTATTGAGACTATTCTAAATTGAATAGAAAGGTAACACACTTTTTCTGTATGAGCATTCAAGCAGTTCTTTGAGGAAAATTGAAAAGCTGTAGTTTGTGAGGCTGGAATAAATCTTGTGATGGTTAGTGCTGTTTACCCAAACACATGGTAAAGTTGCGCTGCTTACTTTTTTCTTTCTTTTTTTAACATTTGTATTGATTTCAGAGAGGACGGGAGAGGGCGAGAGAGATAGAAACATCAATGGTGGGAGAGAATCCTTGATAGGCTGCCTCCTGCATGCTCTCCACGGGGGATCTAGGCCGAAACCTGGGCATGTGCCCTGACCGGGAATCGAATCTTGACCTCCTGGTTCATAGGTCGACACTCAGCTGCTGAGCCATGCTGGCCGGGCTGCACTGCTTATTTTTTTATTTGGGGAGATTATGTGCCATGTGTCACTTCTGGGGACAGGTAAGAGCCCCTTCCTTTCTCTGCTACACCGACCCCAGATGACTCCTCAGAGCCTGTTTGCCAGGCTGAGAACCCCTGTGACATGATGGTAGAGCACGGGGGTCAACCGGTGCCTCATGAATGAGAAATACATTTTAGTTGTTTTCATCTTCTAGGAGTTAGGATTTTACTGTTGGTGATGTTACTTCATCACGCCTAACCATTCTAACAAACATAAATTTACCTCCATAAAATCAAGTTGGAAAGGGGGAAAAAAAGTGTTTATTTTCTTTAATTGAACCATAACCTAGAAATTAAGTTGTAGCCTCCTTTTATTGGGTTGGCAGTGAACTTAATGTTATTCTATATTGAAGTCCATTCCCATGACATACATTTTACTAATATTCTGATTCTTTATATAGCACTATACTTACATCTATTGATTCAGGGAATCCCCTTTGGTTTTTCTTCCTGATGGTTATTCCTGGGAAAGAAAACCAGGCCTATCTGACACTTGGACAGAGAAGACTTGATGGCTTTCAGGAATCCTGCCTCTTGTACAATAATCTTGTTGAATGGTGGGAACCCTTCTTCTCCTTCTTCACTTTACATCCTATCATTTTTCATGTTTAATACCCAGAACAGATAAGAATCCAAGTGTGATGGGACCTGAACTTATACAGTTTGAAAACATGTCTTTGAGAAAGAAAAAAAAATACATATAATTTCTTAACTTGACGTGGGTGGTAATTACCAGGATACAGGTATCAATGCTAAATCACTTAAAATTTTACTATGTGAATGTTATACAGCAATAGAAAGTTCAGAGGGGAGCATGATTTAGAAATTAAGCTCAGGACTTTGAAAGACTTTCCTGCGCTTGAAGGTCCCAGAGGGTAAGTTTCATGATCTTCAAGGTCAAGCAGTACCTCTGAACTTGAAGTACCTCGAGACCTCTGTGGCCCTCCCAGTCTGAGTAAATCCCTTCTCTCTTATCCCAGGATAATCCTTGCCAGGAGCAGGAAAACTCAATTTTTAAAAAGTCAGAAAGGATTTGTTTTTAATTTCCCCTGAAGCAAGGGAGTATGTAGTCCATCTATTGGGAATGGGGAAAAATGATTATACAAAGAACTGTCAGAATTAATGTCTCTATAAATTATCCTGCCTCACAGAGATGTGAAGGGAAAGCTACATGTATCTTGTAGAATTGCATTTCAATTGATCTTGTACATTACTCACTTGAATATTACGTTTTTCTCCAAATAAAGGATTAGAAGACTCTCACCTAGCGTGCATGTGAATACTGGCACACATCCCGGTAAGTCTATAGGAGAAATGGAGAAAAATACAGGGCTATTCCAATTGCATACTTACTTCTCTTACAGTGTTTAAAGGTAAACATAATACAAATAAGGGTAGCCCATTAGACAAATATATTTTCTGTCTTAATTTTACAATATCATGAAGAGAACATCTTTAAACATAAAAGTTAAAGGTCCAGTAGAAAATAAAATATTTGTATTGTTAACTAGGATATAATCATCATTGAGGGTTCTGAATCAATCCCTCTATTGTTTTATTTTTTAAGTGTCTATAAATGATGCAACCTGCTTTTGTTCTGCACCTCACTTACCCAGAAGAACAGAACTATGAAGTACACTTTTTATGTAAAATTTTCTAAAGGGGAGTAGAAAAGCAAGTTTTCCAAAGTCTCCCAGCACGGGTATCTAATATTAGTTCAATAAATTACAAATTATTGAAATGACTCTGCCATAAAAATCAGTGATCTTAGTGACTTGGTCAGTTATGTTGATTCTTAACTTGTGTTCTATTTATTTAACGTACCTCTGGCAAACCTTCCTACTGCAAAAGAATTCTGTATTTGGCTAATGAATCTGATTTTATTACCACAGGCTTCCTATCTTACATTAAATAGCTTATAGCCGTGAAACAACTTTTACTTCCAACACAAGTAAATGGTTCTATTTTATCCTGATAATAAGGATGCCATATAACACTGTCTATCCTCCCATGTGAACAGGTTTTCCACATACAAATAATTACTAGCTGAAATTGTTTAAGATATTAAATTTCATGGACAACACTAAAATTTAAAGTAGGAAATTGACAATGCCTAAGTATGCGCTGGTGGATTGGTCATAGAAAAGCCTTCTTAAAAAATCTGCTTTTTAAAATTTCTTTGAATTTTAATAAAACACTTGAATGCAGACAATAATTTTTCACATATGATTTGTATAACTAGTGGTTTTAAAAATACATAAATTAATACTAAAATTACAAGTTGACTTCTTTTACCATGTTGTTATTTAATGAGTAAGACATTAGTAGTCTCAAATAGTATCACTTTTTAGAAGCTTTCCACACATATACATATACATATACATATACATATACATATACATGTACATAAACATGAAAATATCCATGGTCTCAAGTGCACTAGCAAAAAGCATTGCTTCAGTTTCGAGTACCATATTATTTGAGAAAGTGAAAGCTGCTTTGCAGGTTGGCTAGAAGTTATGAACCTCCCTCTCTCTCCAATTCCCTAGCAAAACAGTAAAAGAACACTAAACAAAAACACCTGGTTAGCCTACATGACTTCACTAGTTCACTAGGAAATTTCAAAGCTCTTTGTAACTGTTTTGCTGCCCTACTTGTAATTAAACCACGTAAAACTATTTCCTGAGTGTATTGCTCACCTATGAAAGTTAATTAACTATTTCAATGCATTGGGGTACCATTAGGGCACCGTTACTTTATTGCATAACAACCATAACTTTAGAACTTGTGTAAGCTGCACTATGAAAATAAACACAGACCCAGGGGCCCAGAACTTTGTTGTAAGCAAGTAGGAATTTCAGTGTAAATAAAACAAAATGAAACATATTTTGAGCCTACTAATAATGCTACCACATATATTGTTTCAATATGCAATATCCATATATATGTCATTAAAAGTTTAGAAAGATGACAAACTTAAAAATTTTATATGGTAATATGGAACCTTTTTTCTCCACATACATATTTTTTCCTAAATAAGATGTTAATATGACTAGGAGATCTAGAGAGAAAATGTAGATAGTAAAGAAAACATAACCATACTTTTCTCTTAAGTTTCACACTTTAAAAAAAAATTAGAGTTTGATCCTTTTTCTCTGGTGTAGGCCAACAATGCTTTACAGATGAATTTCACAATAGAAGTCTTCAAAACCTCCATGACTCTAAGGCTTCAAAACTATAAAAAGCATTTTGTAAACTTCAAAATTGTTAGTAAAAACAGTAATGTCATTAATAGCCAATGCATTCCACTTTCATTACATTTAGAGTCTATCATCTTATAATATCCAATTACTTAAGTCTATAGGGTTGTGTGTGGTTTAAAGACATAAGAATAGGAAATGACTTGAACACAGATGTACGCTTAGCTTGTTTTCTGTGTATGTTTTAATCCTCACCTGAAGATATATTTTTATTGATTTTAAGGTGAGAAGGGAGTGAGAGAGAGAGGAGAAAGAAGAGAGAGAGAGAGAGGGAGAGAGAGAGAGAGAGAGAGAAACATCTATTGGTTGCCTCCACTAAACACCCAGACTGGGGCATTGAACCCAAAACCTTTTGGTGTATGGAACTACACTCCAACCCACTAGGCCACCTGGTCAGGGCGCATACTCAATTCTAACTCTAAAGTTGATGTTCTTTTCTTAAGGTTCCATAGATTGTGCTATCATTTTTGTGTTAGTAGACAAAATTTAAGTAATAAAGAGGGATATATACACATAAATCATCATTGTTACTTCATATCAGATTAATCTTTCAACATCACTTTTATGATACCATTTTAAAACTCCAGTAAATAACTGTTTTCATCTTTTCTGCCACATCAGATCTAAATGAAGGAGCCCACATAACCTGGCTGAATCTCATAAGTCCAACCTTATGTTCTACTAATCCCGAGTGCTTCTCTGGTTGTAGTGGTATCATCACTCTTCCATTGATAAGCCCTGCTCATATAATCTGTGATGAAAATGGGGCACTGTTCAGAGTGAGAAGGGAAGGTACTAAATATTATAACAAATAGCCATATTCAGGTTTCTCCTATACAAAATGAAATGTGTGGTCAAGTCTAGCTCTCCATGCCCTCTCAGTGCCTTAGAATATTTTCCTTCTGTTACTCACATCTGACATGTATCCTCTAAGACCTGGCGCAGACCCTGCCTTTTCCAGAGATCTTTTGTCACCTAGTTTATCTTTTCTCTGAACCACATCAGCATCCAAACTACCAACATACGTTTCAAGTGTATTCATGTCACTTTTTGGTCAAGACTGTGAGCGTGAGCATTTTTTATGGAAAATAGGGGTTAGTCTTTTTTTCTTTTTTCTTTTAGTCTTGAAGAAACCTATCCAGTGCAGGGCAAGTAAGGGATATTCTGTGAATACCTGTGGAATTAATTGAATTAGTCCTTCAACCTCTAAGTCTTCACTTAGCTGGGAGAGGATTAACTGTAATAAACTCATAATAATTTAAGTTTATTAAATTAAGAAATATTTTAGCTGATTCCATCCTAACGTGCCTTTAAACAAGAAACAAATGGAACACAGAATACATAGATTTTAATAAGATTAAATGAAGGGTCAGAGCACGGAGTGCCATCTGGGAGGACTGAGCTGGTGTGAAGAATCTCTTTGGCTGGCTCCAGGCAAGATGTCTCAATTTCTGAAGGAAAAAAGAAAAAGTCATAGGGAAAAAAAAGGCCAAGAATGAGCTAAAGACAAATTCTTCTTATTTCAGAGTTTGTTTTTAGGGCTGGCACTGCCTGAACTTTTTCTACCCAGCCCCAGTAGTTTCTTAACTTACTACCCAGAGGCTATTTGGAAGTTTGCTGCCTTCTCTCAGTCCTTCACACCCAGGTTGTGGCATGAGGCTGCGCTGAGAATACTTCTAGTGCATTTTCATAAACTATAAACAAAAATGTGAGTGTTAATGATATTTTATTGCTCACAGAAGATGCAGATCAAGCTTCCAAGAATTCTGGCAGGAAGATTGTAGCTGTCGGGTAACACCCTGCCTCCAGAACTTGAGACCAACAGTTACCAGGCACAAGCATTCATCCCTCTAAGACTATGCTTTCCTCAGCAGATTTCAACTGAGTTAATGTGATCCAAACTCAGTTTAAAAGTTAGTGGATCAAGGTTTGGTGTTAAGCTCTGTACTGACAAAAATACTACAGCGGATTTCCTAGGCTCAGATTAGCAAACTTCCTCAAGTTTCCCCTCATCTCATGCCCCAGTTTATAGAACTGCACTTAATTTGAAAAGTGCTGCATTGTCTCATGCTACTCATTTTCTGTGAGAAATTTCAGGATAATTTAACTTCACTGAGGACAGGAAACATAATGAAATCCTTTTCTATCAGCTGCAATATTATTGGCCAGATATATCTGTGTAAATGATGTAATTCTCTGAGCAATCCATATCATTGAATAGATGCTAAAGACTAGTCTTCAAATTTAAAAAATGTAGATGTATCTATTTATCTGTATGTATGTATATATATATACATGCATCATGGTTTTTTTATTATTATTGATTAACAGAAATAAATAAGGATTTAGCTTCTTACATTTAGCTAACTGATCATTCATTAAGCATCAAATTAATAGGCAAAATATCAAAACTATTGATTTTGTGATAAAACAAGGAAGAATATATTATATATATATATATATTTATGTCTAAGCGACCATTACAGCAGAATGACTGGAACAACCAGTCGCTATGATTCACACTGACCACCAGGAGGCAGATGCTCAAAGCAGGAGCTGCCCCCTGGTGGTCAGTGCGCTCCCACAGTGGGAGTGCCGCTCAGCTAACCGAGGGGCACCAGACACAGGGCTCACAGCTGGAGAGTGCCTCTGCAGTGGCGTGAGACTCTCCCGATCAGGACTGAGTGGGTGTGAGTGAGCCCACGACAGGTGCAGCAGGGCCTGGATGAGTGGAAGTGGCAGGCAGGAGCGGCAGGCAGCATTGGACTGCTGGTTTTGGCCCAATCCCCGCAGGCCACGTCAAGGGACCTTACCGGTACAAGAATCCGTGCACTGGGCCTCTAGTAAATTTATATTTATCTTGCTCTTATAATTTAGAGAAAAATGAATTTCTCTCTCCACAGACATTGCAAAATATTAGTAACCTCCTAGCCTATATATTTCTAAAATAATGATAAGGAACTTACGCTGCTTTGCACATGTGCCTATATTTGTATTTTAATCATGCTCTGTGTTAACAGTGAGATTGAACATTTTCATTTGTCAAGACATGCCTGTCTTTCTGATGTTATGAGTTAGCAACACTCGGGTTACTGTGTTGAAGAATCCTGTTAGCACATAAAATTGCAAGGCATCAACATCTTGCCTTTCCTTATCTCCAAGGCAAAGACCTGACATTTCAGGAGGGAAATGTTATCAGCACTTCTTATCTTTGACTTCATTCAGCCAGCTGTGGAAGCGAGGCAGATGCTCAAAGCAGGAGCTGCCCCCTGGTGGTCAGTGCGCTCCCACAGTGGGAGTGCCGCTCAGCTAACCGAGGGGCACCAGACACAGGGCTCACAGCTGGAGAGTGCCTCTGCAGTGGCGTGAGACTCTCCCGATCAGGACTGAGTGGGTGTGAGTGAGCCCACGACAGGTGCAGCAGGGCCTGGATGAGTGGAAGTGGCAGGCAGGAGCGGCAGGCAGCATTGGACTGCTGGTTTTGGCCCAATCCCCGCAGGCCACGTCAAGGGACCTTACCGGTACAAGAATCCGTGCACTGGGCCTCTAGTAAATTTATATTTATCTTGCTCTTATAATTTAGAGAAAAATGAATTTCTCTCTCCACAGACATTGCAAAATATTAGTAACCTCCTAGCCTATATATTTCTAAAATAATGATAAGGAACTTACGCTGCTTTGCACATGTGCCTATATTTGTATTTTAATCATGCTCTGTGTTAACAGTGAGATTGAACATTTTCATTTGTCAAGACATGCCTGTCTTTCTGATGTTATGAGTTAGCAACACTCGGGTTACTGTGTTGAAGAATCCTGTTAGCACATAAAATTGCAAGGCATCAACATCTTGCCTTTCCTTATCTCCAAGGCAAAGACCTGACATTTCAGGAGGGAAATGTTATCAGCACTTCTTATCTTTGACTTCATTCAGCCAGCTGTGGAAGCTGCTTCTCCAAGGGGAAGGAAACGTACATGAAATGCATGGATTTGGGCTCTAATTTGGGGGTCATCAACTCTCAATATGGCTTGTAGCATGAATAATTTAGCTCTAAACTGTTTTGAAAGCTGTGATATGGCTGCTCATCAGTGTGCTTCAGTCAGCAGGCACAAGCAACTTACAAATGTCACACTGTTATGTGACCTTGACAAATTAGAAATTAATAGTGTAGTCATTAAAGAGTTCTGCCTTCAAAATGTGCCCTCACAAATCCAGTTTCTTCTTCTTTTCTTCAAGTAACAAATATTTATTGAATTTCTAAAATAAAAAAAGTAACTCATGTTAATTGTAGAAAATCAAATAAAAAGCACAGAAGAAATAAAAGTGTCTAATATTTCTACCTGTTGCTATTTTGAGAAATGTTTTTCTGGGCTCTTCTCTATTTATACATGTAATATAATAACGTGATATGCATGTTAGTGTGTGTATATATACATCTGAGTATTATATTTTCTTACAAAATCAAGATTACATTGATTATGGAGTTTTGAATACTATTCTACTACTTGTCTAACTCAGACATACATATATTTTCATTCCACTACATCCAAATTACTTCTTATTTGGGGCATTTTGAAAAGTTTGTGTTTTCATAGAGTTTGAATTAGGATGAAATAGAGCAACACACGCTTTTCAGAATCTATTTCATAGTATTAGCTCAATTAATAGTTAACTACTATTTTATCAAAGAGGACAGATGAAGAAAGTTACTAGTAAACAGACTTTTGCTCAATTTGTAGAAGAATATTTAGACAAAGAGAATTGTTAAAGATTGGATTTAGTTGCCTCATAAGACAGTAACCTGTTTAGCACAAGAAAACTGAGCATTTAACAAATGTTACCTAACTGCCTAATCTATACCAGATTCTCTTCCATGTAGTGGTATTATCACTGTAGAGAAAAAGATAGAAAAAGAAATAAACAAAATATTAGTTTCCTAAGAGCTTATATTTTAGTAGAGTAGAGACATACCAAAAAATATACTGTATTGTATAGTGATAAGGGTTATAAAGATGAAAAAAAAGAGTGATAGATAATTCTAGGAGTGCTATTGGGTGGAAGTGAGATCAAAGAAGCATTCTCTGATGAGATGTGAGAAGACACATACATGGTACAAGGGGGTAAGTCATGTACTCAGTAGGGAAAAAGCATTCTAATCTAAAGGCCCTGAAGAGTGCACTTAACATCCTATCTAATAATAGACAAACATAGTAATTAACCGTACCTCCGACACACTTCCCATTGGCTAATCAGGGCGATATGCAAATTAACTGCCAACCAAGATGGCGGCCGGCAGCCAGGCAGCTGAAGCGAACAGGAGGCTTGCTTGCTCCAGTGAAGGAGGAAGCCAAGGTTCCCCGCCTGCTGCTGC
>NW_005354999.1:288342-341570 GCF_000412655.1 Myotis brandtii
CCCACCCTGAAGGGGGTGTGACTAGCTGCAAACAGCCATCAGCCCCTCACACAGGCTGGCCAGGCACCCAAGCGGGACCCCCACCCTGATCCAGGACACCCTTCAGGGCAAACCAGCTGGCCCCCACCCATGCACCAGGCCTCTATCCTATATAGTAAAAGGGTAATATGCAAACTGACCCTAACAGCAGAAAGACTGGGAATGACTGGTCACTATGACACACACTGACCACCAGGGGGCAGATGCTCAATGCAGGAGCTGCCCTCTGGTGGTCAGGGCGCTCTCACATGGGAGGAGCTCTGCTCAGCCACAAGCCAGGCTGATGGCTGCCAGTAGAGCGGTGGTGGTGGGAGCCTCTCCTGCCTCCTCAGCAGCACTAAGGATGTCCGACTGCAGTTTAGGCCTGCTCCTCGCTGGCAAGGCTGCCGGGCTGCCAGAGGGATGTCTGATTGCCATCTTAGGCCCAATCCCCCGGGGAGCGGGCCTAAGCCAGCAGGTGGTCATCGTCCGAGGGGTCCCAGACTGTGAGAGGGCACAGGCCAGGCTGAGGGACCCCCTCCCCCTGCCCCGAGTGCACAAATTTTTGTGTACCGGGCCTCTAGTCCTATATAATAAAAGCCCAGCGACTGAACGGCTGAAAGACCATAATGACCGGAACAACCGCAGCCCCTTGCCCTGGCTGGTCCCGTTTCCGAGTGGCCCCCAACACCCCTAAATCACTGCTGGGCTCCCTGGTGCATGTATATTTAGTGAAAGCACAAGAAAATAATTATCAGTCCCTTCTGTCCCCAACCAACCAGAGTCTCCAGAGGCCTCTGCTACTACTGAAGCCAAGGTGTGGAATTCTCCCTCCACGGCCCGCAGCCCCATGGAGACTTTCCAAGTTAGCCAAAAAGGATACATAAGCCTTAACAGGATGGTGGCCCTTTGCTGAGGAATATAGAGAGGCTGGGTGGGGATTTTGTAAAATTGTGGTGCCTTGCAGATTAGGTGAGCTTTCAATCTCTCTTTAAATGGGGTGGCGAAGAGGACTTACAGGCTGCCAGGAGCAACAGCAAAGGGTAGGCACATTCAAAATCAGAAAAACTTTTAAACAAACAGACATGAAGATCATATTGGGAAACTGAGGGCAAAGCCCTGGGAAGAACACAAAAATCATTAAAGGGCCATCATCCATCTTCATATACGTTTGCAAACAACACATAAACAACTTCATTTCATGGCACGTGAAATGCAAAACAATTCTGTTGTGGGTTTCTTTTGGCCATCCTTAAAGTATAATTAGATCCAGCTTGGGGAGAGCTATAGCTTCCAGCATTAGACCCCACGGCCAGCCCTGCCCGATGGGCCTCCAATGGGGCAGATCCGCTGGACCCCACCCATGCACGAATTCGTGCACTGGGCCTCTAGCATTTAATAAAAAACAGCAAAATGAGCCAGGGGAAAACATGGCAGAAAAATAAATCAGTGAGGTAAACTGAGTCTAGACTATGAAAGTTTCTCAAAGTCCATAATGAGATTGTAGATTTTTCTTTGTGGAACTGTTTGTTCTCTCCCAGTAAAGAAAGCCAACTCATGAAAACTGTTCCCTTCACCAGGGTGGCAAAGGGCATGAAGTCATTAAATGGTTGGGAAACTAAGTCGGATGATCATTAAATTTTTTTAACCCTGATATTCTGTCTAAAGGCCTCTTTATAGAGCCTCAGTAGTTCAATAAACCTGCAATTTCTTTCAGTGGTCAGCATCACAGCATTTAGCACAGGGTCTATGACTCAGGACCTATAATATGCGACTTACAAATCCAGGAACTTTAGATAGACTTTGGATTATTAAAATAAGCAATTTTAAAAACGAACACCTGTGATTTCATTTCAGCCAAAAAGAAAATAAAAAATTAGGTTTAGATTCATTCTTTTATTTATTTATTTTATTTTTTAATGTTTCTCTTCATTTTCTCTGCTGCATTCGCTGCTAAGTCCCCCTGGCAACACCTTGGGCTGTGAAGTTCTGGATAAAAATTGCTGTAAATAAAACAAGGGCAGGAAAGTCGTTAAAAAGAATATTCTACAACTGCTAAACACCTCTAGGCTTTCCTCGTACATGATGCTACCACTGGGTGCTCACAGCTGCCTACAGGGTCACAGCATCCAAAAGTCCTCCAGGCAAACATCTGATTGCAGTTTTG
Organism: Myotis brandtii; assembly: GCF_000412655.1. Classification (NCBI taxonomy): domain Eukaryota; kingdom Metazoa; phylum Chordata; class Mammalia; order Chiroptera; family Vespertilionidae; genus Myotis; species Myotis brandtii. The sequence goes on from NW_005354999.1 coordinate 290,528, forward strand.
TTGAGGTTGCCAGTAATAAGAAAAATTTTAATCTTACAGAAAAAAATCATAACTGAGATTTTTCCCGCTTGAAAATACCAAGTGCTTAAAAGCAGAGAGTTTAGCCATTATAGCTAAATGATGGTTGCTCAGGTCCAGGAACAAAAGGCAAAGTCAATGGAATACATTAAGTAAAGTTGAGATGCATGGTGTTTGTGGGTTGGCTGGCTGCCACTGAAGTGTTCACTAGATAACCTCACAAAAGTTCTGTGATTAAATGTCCTGAAAGTCAACAGTTTGGAAACTTTAGCATGTATCAAAAATCCCTTGGAGAACTTGTTAAACAAAGAGCTAGATCCCACCCCTAGAATTTATTGTTTTAAATATATTTTTGTTGATTTTAAGAGTGGAAGGGAGAGGGAGAGAGGGTTAGAAACGTCAATGATGAGAGAATCACCGATCGGCTGCCCCCCGATGCCCCACACCAGGAATAGAGCCTGCAACCCAGGCAAACCAGAATTGAACCGCAACCTCCTGGTTCATAGGTCAACGTTCAACCGCTGAGCCACAAAGGCTGGTCTAGAGTTTCTAATAGGCGAAAGCTGGGGCTGGATAATTTGCATTTCTAACAAATTCCCAGATGCTGCTCCCGTGGCCTTGGAGACAATGACTGGAGAAATTGCAATTTTGTCCTGAATGAACTGTATCTGCCTATTCAGCTTATTGGCTTTTACTTATTAGGGATTGAGAGCCTAAGTTCTAAGATTTTTTTATGAAAACTTGGACCCTAGTCTAATTTTGTCTTCACATTATTATTGTGGTGACTAACATTTATAGAGGCTTGGATTTGCCAGAAAATTTATAGATATATAATTACTTATTGTTCACAAAAATTCTAAGAGGATATGCATTACTATCCCATTTTTTAAAAAAGTAGATTTTTACTGATTTCAGAGAGGAATGGAGAGGGAGAGAGAGATAGAAACATCAATGATGAGAGAGAATCATTGGTCAGCTGCCTCCTGCATGCCCCAGACTGGGGGCCAAGCCCACAACTCTGGACATGTGCCCTGCCCAGGAATCCAACAGTGACCTCTGTCCATAGGTTGATGCTCAAACACTGAGCCACCCCAGACAGGCCTATTCTATTATTTTTAAAATGAAAAAACAGACTACAGTAGGTTTGGTAAATTCTTTAAGATTACAAACCTACTAAGAGGCAAGGACAATATTAGGATCTGTGTTCTACTTATTATTTCTCCTGTTGCATGGTTTTTCAGAATGTAATGTGAATATAAATGATCTGGGGATCTTGTTAAAACGCAGAGTCTGCTGATCATATAATGAATACATAATGGCAAAAAATTATCAATATTACTATAATAGTTTAAATAATTTATACTATGCCAAGCACATTATTTACATAATTTAGTCATACATAAGATGTAAAAATAATTTATTTCATCAAAATAAATTATCTACCTCATGCGAATTGAGTCTTTAATCTATAATCTTTCAATTATATAAGATACATAGGTCTTACAAACATAAAAATACAATAAAACCGTAATTTATTTTTTTTTGTTTAATAGAAAATTATATTCTAATTTTAGTTACAACTAAGAGATATAGCCTGTCTCAATAAGCAATCAAAATAGAAATGATATGAATTTCCTGTTGAGAGCTGGAATCATCAAATAGCCCATGTTACTCTACCAGCGGTTCTCAACCTGTGGGTCGCGACCCCTTTGGCGGTCGAACGACCTTTTCACAGGGGTCGCCTAAGACCATCCTGCATATCAGATATTTACATTATGATTCATAACAGTAGCAACATTACAGTTATGAAGTAGCGACGAAAATAATTTTAAGGTTGGGGGTCACCACAACATGAGGAACTGTATTTAAAGGGCCAGAAGGTTGAGAACCACTGCGAGAGCGTTACAGGACAGGGACCAGCCCCAGCAGGGCTGCCTCAGGCTGGCCTGTAGTGTGTGGGCCCTTGACTTTGTGTAGGAAAGATTTCACAACAGGAGTCCAGATGGGGTTGAGAGTATGTTTATTAATGCTGGGGACAGTGAAACAAAGGAAGAAATTAGGATAGAAAAAGCAACAGGGAAGACCTAGGCGGTGCTCTGCCTTGGCTCTAGAAATGAGATAGGAAAGAAGTGAGCCAAGGCGGGTCTGCTTATCTCACTGGGATCAGAGAAAAGGTGGCCTTGGAGACAGGTTCAGGGGGTGACCCTGGGTCGAGGTGCCACTGCCCACCGCTCCCCTGGCTGCAAGTCTCATGAGGATCCTTAGAATTTTCCTAAATTCTTCCTAGAAATAAAAGCTTTATGCCCAGGAAGGGGCATGGGCAAAAGAATGAGCCACATTTAGTCTTTGTCCTGAGGGTTTTTTTTATCCTTTTGTTTTCCTACAGACAAGAATCTTAGGGGAGGTTTCAGTAGAATAGTCATCAACTTTCCAGGTGTATCTTTAATATGCTGATGCATCAAGAATGAGTGTAGGGGGAGTTTGGGGTTAGTTTTACATTTTACTTTTAGGTCTGTCTGGCTTTAATGGGGATTTTGTTATTTGTTCCCCAACTTCATCCGTCCTTGGCTTTAGCGGGAACAATGGGTCTTTGTTCTCTATTTTGCCAGGCCCGGGTGATTTAAACTACGTATTTTCTGGTTAGGGAGGAGGGCATGAACCATTTGTTCTCAAGTGTCCTTGGTTAGGGAAGATAAGGTCTTGCATGTCACAAGCTGGCTGCCCAAACTGTTCGCCCCACCCCTCCTCAGTTTCCCAATTTCATTTGCCCAGGGATCTCCCTAGCTCCTCACTATCCTGCCTCATAAATACCCTGCCCTTAATTTTGAATTACTTCTGATCAGGAAATTTTTGTATTTTTTTCCTTCATGAATTTACTTGAGGGCTATTTATAGCCAATTTTTTTTTCTTAAATGCATCTCTAAAATACATTTTAACTTTTCAAAAATACTTTATTGTAAACCATAATATATCTCTCCCAATGTTCTCTGACAATATATAAACAGTCTTTTTAAATACCGCAAAAAAAAATATACAAAGCTTCAATATCAAGAGTGTAACGCTAGAGTATTGCTAAAAAATATCACCCAAAGAATTTTTTTTTTTTAGGATAATTTGTTTCACTTGGGTATTTATTATTTGGTTAGATGTCAGATACTGTGATAGTGTATGTTCGCATGTAGATTTCTGACCAGTAAATAAAGTAACCCAAAGGTTACACTTTTATTGTCTTATAGGATATTATTCTGTTTTTGCATTAAACTAGAGATTTAATTCTAACATTTCTTCTTTCAAAATGCCTGGAAATAACCAGCTCTTCAAAATGATTTTTTAATTTTTTTTTTTTTACCAATTCATTGACATCCTCATCAATGAGTTGAATAAAATCTTTGACATGTGTTTATTCAATATTTGCATGTGAGTCATCTTTTTCACTCTTTGAAAATTCTACTTGGACAGTTTTAGAGGGTTATTCACAGAACGCCCAAGGGAACTCACCTAACAGAGGCCATTCTAATGGCATTGCCGGAGAAGTAACTGCAGAGCTCTTCAGGCTCAAGCACGTTTTCTTGTCTCTTGGAAACCCAAAAAGCACTAGAACTTTACCTTTGATGACTCTGCATTCTAGGGTTTTTGTTTTTTCCTTCCTAATTTTTTGGTTTCTGATTATAGGTTTTGGCCAAGTACAGTATACTAGTCAGTCTGTGCATATCTACCTCATGGCTTGACTTCTCTCTCCAGGCCCAGAGAAAGAGACCATGGACCACTAGGCTCTCTCCTCAGGGGCACAGTCGGGAAACACCCTGTGTAGCTGTGAGCCAGTTGGTTTGCACATCAGTGATTCAGAATCTCCCCGGGGGGGATGGGAATCTATTCTGTCAGGTGAGAGATGAGAGAAATCTAGTTTGTTAACCTTTTTTTGTTTGTTCATTTTACCATATGTGAACTCAAATAAATGAAGGAAATAATCTCTTAAACACTGGGAAATAGTACAGACCTTTCAGATTTGTATTTCTTTTTTATTTTTGACCTATAGCTGAGGTGGTAGAGTTGAAGCTGAAAGCCGTCTATGTATCTGGAATCAAGACAAGCCTTTACCTTTCATTTTGTGAATTTGAAATATTTTCCTACCTCTAGGGGATATTATTATACTAGATTATAAAAACTCTCAAATTAAAGAAGTCCTATTAAAATTGGTCTTTAGGGAAAATTAAGCACTTATATACATCTAGTATTTTCAGAACAATAACAAAACTAAACTCTAATACTTTAAATATGCTAGTCTTAAAAAAAAATCCTCATAGAAACCATTAGCTAAAAATACTTTTATATAAAAAAAAATGTAAGTGCACTAACTTGAGGTGAATCTTTGAACAAACAAGTCTGGCTTAATAATTTAAGATTAAAAAGTAAATAAAGAGCTATATATAATTTCCGGACTTTATCAGACATGCATTTTATTTTTTTAAGAGGATTCAGGTTTGTTATTTTATGAAGAAGCTAGTTAATCTGACTGCCTACATTTTTTTCTACCAGTTTACAGTAAAGAATATATCATTACTTCTGCTGATTCTTTAGGGTTGTGAAAATGGAAAACTTGTGCTCAAATTGAATCATAATTTGGCCAATCTTTTTACATCAATAATAATTATCCTCTATGATGTGCCAGATTGATGTAAAAACTGAAACCTTTCCTTAACCTAATTTAATTGAATTAATTGATAGATAATCATTAGATAAATAATACTAAAGCCTTGGTACAAAGGTGGGTAAGGTTCTGAACATAATGAACGTGGTTATTTTGACTACAGGAAGAAGGTGCAGCGGTGATGTAGGTGGCTGTAAGAGGTTGTATTATGAGTGCTTGTGAGCTTTGCTGGTCTGCTGAAATGCATGTCATATCAGACAGTCCTCAGTCACCCATTTCTCAGTGTTCTCTGTGAACTGGAAGCTAGTTACTTGGTTGATAGTGATTAAGACTATTCTATAGATAATAATGGTAAAAAAGAGTACCCTAACCCTAACCCTAACCCTAATCCTACCTTTTGATAAAAGTAACTAGAGGCCCGGTGCACGAATTCATGCACAGGTGGGGTCCCTTGGCCTGGCTGGTGATCTGGGCTGATTGGGGCCATCTCACCCACTCCCGATCATACCAATGGAAGCCAGTCAGTCAGGGAGGGATCACGGGAGGGTTCCATGGCGTTTCTGGCCCTCTCACCCAGTCCGAATTGGCCAGACCCTAGCAGCAAGCTAATCTACCAGTCGAAGTGTCTGCCTCCTGGTGGTCAGTGTGCGTCATAGTGACTGGTCCAGCGGTAAACCGAAGGGTCGACCAATTTGTCAGCATATTATGCTTTTATGCTTTTATTATATAGGATAAGTACATTTCTGTTTATAAAGGGGAAAATGAGAGAACTTTGTTTGGAAGCAAAGTGCTTGGTTACATAAGAAGGGGGGGCGGGGAAGGATGGCAAAAGATAAAAATTGAATAAATAAATTACAGAAGGTTTTCAGAAAGTTTATTTTATTTTTCTTAGATTATAATAACAATAATTAATGTGTCTAAAATGTAGTAGTGGAATATGTTCATTTTGGCAAACTTCTCTCTATTGATGAGTTTATTACAACTTTTTGAAAAGGGATTTTGTGGGTCTCTTCCTGCCAGGTATGGTATTAATACAAAACCAGCATATTTGGCTTTCTCATTGTTAAAGTAAAATTGGTTTTGAAATATTTCTTTCTCTCCCAACAATCTCATTCTTTATCTTCCTTGAAATCAACACAGACAGCAGAAAGTTTATATTGCATCAGAATAAAACAAAATAATGGAAGTTTCTTCATAAATTACTATGTTTATTTAAATATTGTGTTGCCACCTTGATTAAATAGGTAGCCAAATACTCTTTCTGAGGTACACATGAACACATCGTAGTCAAGTGACCAAATATGCTCTCTTAACTCCTGATTTTTACCTTCCAATGATATGGGTGTAATTTTAGAAAAAAAATATTTAGGATGTTTTTCTTACCTGCAACTAATTTTTAGATTTTCAGAAGCCTCTAGAAAAATTACAAAGATTTGTTGTTCACCTTATAAAAAGAGGGATACTAGAAATAGATTCGTTCGGTAACTCCATATTTATTAATTAGCTCGGCACTATTGTAAAAGTTTTGTGGGAAAGGTTGTCAAATCAAAAGAGAAACTTAGCCCTAACCGGTTTGGCTCAGTGGATAGAGTGTTGGCCTACAGACTAAAGGGTCCCAAGTTCGATTCCAGTCAAGGGCATGTACCTTGGTTGCAGGCACATCCCCAGTTAGGGGGTGTGCAGGAGGCAGCTGATCGATGTTTCTCTCTCATCGATGTTTCTAACTCTCTATCCCTCTCCCTTCCTCTCTGTAAAAAATCAATAAAATATAAAAAAAGAAAGATTTAAAAAAAAAGAGAAACTTAGCCCTTCCTATGTTACTTTTGTATGTTTTCTAGTATAAATATTTTAGAGACAATACTCTTTAGAAGAAGGCACTTGAGTTTTGTCAGTGTGCTCACTTTGCATTACATATTTTACTCTCAGGGAAAGCATTGACTAACTTATGCAATGGTTATATACTGTACCTCAGTAGAGAATTTTACTATCTTCCAGTGTGATGTTGCTGGGCACTGTAATAAATCCATTTAGTCTTAAAAAAAAAAAAAGCAGGTGGTTTAGTCTTCTCTCAGATGCTGGTCTAGAGGCTCTACAGGCTAACATGTGCTTCTTTAACAAAAAGGACAGTCTCAGCCCCTAGTGGAAAGAACTGTACTTAGCTCCAGTTTAAGTATTGACACTTAAGGAACACCAATTTTTTATGGAAGCCAGATTGATATGTAATATGGTTACTTGCAGAGGGTCAATAAAAATCTATCCTTTTATTATACAACCAAGGTTAGACCTGGAATGTCATAATTCAGCATGAGTATCACTTAATCAAATATGAAAAGCCTACCATTAAAGAACAAAGGGGGCACATATGGAGTCAATGTGCAAAAATTTCTACCTAGGACAGTTGGTCTTCTATGCTTATCGGCAGTCTCAAGTCACTAGTAATCAGGGAATTTAACAAATTTGGGGAACCTGAAGAAGAAAACAAAGTAATAAAAATCTAAAAGTACTGTAGGTGAAAACTTATAGAGAACATTTGTTATTTAGTGTCTCTGGCTTGGGATAGAAGAGCACATGATAGTGGTTTTCAGTAGGCCTAATCTTAATTTCAAAAATAAAATTTCCACACAAATGTTCATTTTCTACCTTCAGTATTTGTTCAATCCTCTAAGCTCAAGAGCTGTAGATGGTTGATTTGTAGCTCTCTCCTGCACACAGGTAAAATATTAAGTGAAATGCAATGAAACCAGCCTATTTTGAAATTAAGAAAAATGTTTGGAGATTATTATCAAAATGGAGGAACCTTTAGGACAACATCCAAAACTTGACAATGAGAAGAGTGCAGTGTGTCCTTTCCTGGTCATAATTGGAGCACTGTTTAACAAGCCCACCCAAAGATTATTTAGAATGATTTACCTGGGTTTGTTATTGCTGTTTTATAATAATAATAATAATTAAAGCTTAGGCACTGTGAAGTTGCTAATTTGTATATTTCTGTCCAATAGAAACACAATAGTTCATTGTGTTTTTTTAAAATATATTTTTATTGATTTCAGAGAGGCAGGAGGAGGGGAGAGGGAGATAGAAACATTAATGATGAGAGAGAATCATTGATTGGCTGCCTCCTGCACGCCCGCTACTGGGGATCGAGCCCGAAACGCAAGTATATGCCCTTGACAGAAATCCAACTGGGAACACTTCAGTCCGTAGCCAACGCTCTATCCACTTAACTAAACAAGCTAGAGCCTCAGTTCATGGATTTATTGCCATGTAGGACATCAACCTATTTTTAAATCTAAATTGGAGATTATACTCTAAGATTATGTCTTTTAAAATGTCTATTCAATAGTTTTTGAACCAACTTTACCACCCTATTCATTCCTTTATTTGTTAATAAGCTCCATAAACTATTTGGCACATCTGTTTGGTATAAAACTCATACTTTTAATGTTTGAAAATTTTACTTTGACAGTAAATACTCTCATACCCAAGCATCATAACCACCTTGCATAGAGCTCTTGATTAAATTTACTTTTGTACTGTAGACCCACTGTTCTCCATTGCTCAAAACCCACGTTGTGCTCAATTGAACTGAATAAGGACAAAAATATCATCATTCTAAATTCCACCTCTGTCAGCTTTGATGTCTAAGAAAATTTATAAGTATTTCTTTTCAAGTGATGGGTCAAATGGCATGCCCTGGCTTGACATGATATAACCAAAGACAGAAGCTAATGCAATAAGCTATGAAATTTTGTTAAAGCTGACATGTGAGTTTAAGAGCTTATATTTGTCACAGAATGACTTACTTCTCTTAATCCTTCTCTTCGTTTTGGAAGATTACAACTTCTTAGATCTATACATTTTTTTAGAATTCATAAGAATTTTAAAAAATTTAAAACACACACATATAGCTGTGTGTGTGTGTGTGTTTGTGTGTGTGTGTGTGTGTGTGTGTGTGTGTTCTTGGTTTGTGAATATGAACCAATCGTCGTTGTTTCTGGGGGGTGGAATTAGTGAATATGGGATTTTAATAATCTCCCTGTTGATATGTTCGACCAAGACTTTTTTTTTTTAATGTGAAAGTCTCAAATGAATGAATTATATTTTTTAAAACAATTCAAAATTATAACAAAGGAAAATCAATGTGCAGAGTATTTCCATGGATTTTTACCTTTTTCCCCCTGACAATGTGTTGATGGAAATAACTGAGATGGTGATGGTACTTTCCTCCCAGCTCATTACCATTGGGTTATTTTCTACAGTATTTACAGCTTCCGTCCCACTGATTCCCATAGCAACAATATAGAAGCAGAGTTTCATCATTAATTGCTTCAGACTCATTCAGTGCAAATCATTGCCCAGGAGTGGGAGTTCCCTTCCCTACTGAATTGCTGGCATGCAGACCTTTCTGGAAAGCCGTTGTTGGATGTCACAAGCCAGCAAAGAGCCAATGCAGTAAGTGTTCCATCAGGAGAGGAGAAGGAAGCTCAGCAGCAGCGCCAGGGAGTGCACAGCGGGCGGAGCCAGACCCTGCTGTGCCTGTGTGCTCAATGCCACTTGTCCGCTTGGTGCATAGCTCACCCAATTGCTTGTGTTGGTTTTCTCATTATTTTCAACCATATATCCCCAGATAGCTTCTGGCATGCTGTCCTCAGCACAGAAGCTCATAAAAACTCAGCAAGAGGAGTATTGGCTTTATTATCCTTCTCTATACGACTGAAGCTTTTTAAAAAAGAAAGAAAAATAAGAACCCGAGGTGGAAATGTGTGACAAGGCCTGGGGGATGAACATTTTAAAAATGAGGCCACATGCCCATTGTTAATCCTCAGTCACTCAAGGAGCAAGCATTCAGCTAACTTATCACCCAGCATGAGAAGGTGCTGAGCTAAGGCAGGGTTTAGTTAGACGAAAAACAGGCCAAAACCAGGGAGTTCAGATATCTGGAATAGTATCCCCAACACTGTCATTAGCTACTGTGTGATCTCTCCCCAGTTAGCCTCTTTGGCTCTTCATTTAATTATCTGCTAAAAACAAGGGTGAGGATTTGACTTCAGAAATATAGGTAAAACCTTTAAAACAATGCTTAGCACATAATGCAAGCATAATAAATGCTAATTATCATAATGAAATCCTTTGCAAGGCTCCTTCTTGATGTAAAGTTTACTCTTCCATAATTTCTGAGAAAGTATAAGTTGCTTTCAATATGCTTACGCATCCAAGAATAGTACACATGTGATGATTTAAAAATGAGGCAAGACTATACATTTCTGTGCTAAACTGAGGGATACACTCAGACAAATCAATGAGGAGTAAGAGAAAGGAAGCTGCCCACTTCCCCTCCCTCTGCCTGAACATAGGTATATCTTCACTCTTTCTTCCTTTTCTTCTGCTGGAGACAAAGGGAACCTTTCTCCTTGTCAAGGATATTCATTTCACATGTACCCCAAACCCTATTTTCTGCCTTCTTCCAAAATACTGTTCCAAAATAAACATGGTTTCTTTGCTCATCAACAACTCTTTTTTTCTCCTTGTTTCTTCTCTGTGAATTAGCAACAATCTCAGGTCTCTCCTTTTTGAGTAACCCTCTTGATTTAATAGCTACCACTATGCCTGCCACTTTTTCCTACAAAACTACATGTTCATTTGTTTCGTTTTGTTGTTAAGAATCGCATGTGCCCAGAATTAAAGTTCAGGCATAGAATTATCATCAATCTCTACAAATTCTTTTCTCTTTTTTTTGGGGGGGGGGTATTTTTTCTTCTGCAAAGTGTGTTGTTTCAATCCAACTTTATTATTTCCTTTTAAAATATATATAAATCCCTGAATATGCATCATTTGGTGTATATTTATACATTTAGGATTCACATAAATAGGTTAGGATTATTAATCTTATTATCTTGCTTACCCTTTTTTTTCTCATCAATTTTGTTTTTGACATCTATTTACCTATCTAACATAGATTAGGTACATCAATCAAATCAGCTACTCTTCTCCATAGAATTCCTTTGTATGCATATATTTCATATATAAAGGGGAAATCCTATGTTTTTTACTATTATCAGCTACAATATATAAGCTGCAATGACCATCTTCTTAGAGATCATTGTGTGAATTTGACCTATATTATCTGGCGAGTATAGTCCAAGTGAGGGATTGCTGATTCTTAGGAGAAATAAGAACAATTTTACTGCTTTCTGGAATGGCTAATTCTGTAGATACCCCAAGGTTGCTTGAGGTTCCTTGTTTTTCACATAATTGCCACATTTACTTTACTAATACCCCGTGGTAAGTTAACTGATATCTCCTTGACTTTACTTTCTTTTCTTTTCTTTTCTTTTAATATTTTCTATTAGGGTAATACTGACCTCAGAAAGAGTTAGGATATATTCACTCTGCTTTTACCCTCTAGGAAAGATGATAAAGAATTGGTATAATTTCTTCCTTAAGTGTTTGATAAAATTCACCAGTTAACTCATGTGGACCCAGTGTTTTATGTTTAGGAAGATAATTTAATTTATTGCATAAACATAGAACTAGGCCTATTCAGATTATATATTTCTTCTTGTGTGATTTTGGCAGTCTATGTCTTTCAAGAAATTGGTACGTTTCATCTAGGATACCAAACTAGTGGGCATAGAGTTGTTCATAAAATTATTTTTATTATCCTTTGAAAGCCAATGGGATCTGTAGTGATGTCCTCTTTCATTTATGATAGTAATTTGTGTCTTATCTCTTTTCCCCAGTTTGCCCAGCAAGAGGTTGTATTGCTTTTACAGATCTTTTCCAAGAACGAGCTTTTTGCTTTGGTGATTTTCTCTATTAATTTTATTTTGTGTTTTAATTGCATTGAATCTGCTCTAATAAGTATCTGTTTTTACTTCTGCCTACTTTTAATTTAGTTTGCTCTTTTTTTCTTGTTTTCTAAGGTGGAAATTTCGATTATGGATTATAGATTTTTTATCTTTTCTGATATATGCATTCAATGCTATAAACTGTCTTCATATCACTTCTTTTGCTGCATCCTACCTGTCTGTCTCTCCAGATTTGAAGGTGATAATTATTCTGTGACTTCTCTCCTCTGACAGAGCCAAGAAAAGTTTTTGGCTTTTCAATTTGTTCAGCTTTCTACTTATTGTTAGGACAGAATGAAGACCTCTTTTTTTCCCTTTTTATTAAGTTTATTGGGATGACACTGGTTAACAAAATTATACAGGTTTCAAGTGCACAATTCTACAACACATCATCGGTACACTCTATTGTGTGTTCACCACTCCAAGTCAAATCTCTATCCATCACCATTTATTCCCTCTATACTCTCCTCCCCTAACCCCCTCTCCCCACCAAACACCATGCTGTTATCCTGACTGGAAATCTATAGTGTTTAACACATATACATTTCATTTGATCTGTTCCTTGCACCTTTGTATTTCCTCTTTTCACCTCTCAAAATCCTGTCTAGATTTTATGGTTAATTTAAAAACATACCTAGTTATCAGACTTGGTTAACTTAGTTTTTTTTTAATTTTTAAGTTTATGTCGAGTACATTTTACAGTATTTTATTTATTTTTGACTCCATAGGGAGCATACAAGCAACCAAGTATATTTTTAAGGGCTAATTAATAAAAAAGAAAACTGGGTGGAAGAAGTTGGATTTGAAATGGTTCTGAAGAATGGGTCATAAACTGACCAAATGAGCTATGGCAAATTAATTAGACTAGGTGTCTTGAAGACCCTGTATTAAAAATGCAAATTTAAATGTTTTCTCTTATTTCCTTGGTGCTTTAAAACAGGTATCAACAAACTATAGCCAGTGGACCAAATCCAGTTACTATCTATTTCTGTAAATAAAGTTTCATTGGAATATAAACAGTTTTGTTCATTTACATAATTTTACTCAACAATGACAGGGATAATTGTGCTACAGAGACAGTATGACCTGTGAACCTGAAAATATTTACTATCTGGCTCTTCGTGGAAAATTCTTGAGGGCCCCTGTTTTAAAAGTATAAATGGAATATAGATGGAGAGCCCCGTTGGGTCTAAAGAAAAACATCAATACAAATTCCAAGTTTGTACTAGTATTCTCATTCAGGTTAGCCTGAATGCTTTAAGACCTTGCAGGTCAAAGTGTGGTCCACTGAACAGCAGCATTGACATAACCTGTGAACTCATTAAAAATGTAGAATCTGAAGCCCCACGCCAGACCTACTGAATTGGAATCTCATCTCAAAATGCAATACATAGGTACATGACAGTTTGAAAACTGTACTTTGAAAGTGTCAATTGTTGAACCAGATTTTAAACCCAGACTTATGCCACATGCCTGAATTCTACTCCAACAGTTGTCACTTACTCTGTGGTTACCAATAAGTAACTTAAATTCTCTGTGCTTTAGCTACCTCATTTATAGTGAGCCAATGTTATACATATCATACATATTATTGTTATTATAAGAAATCATGGAATAAGTAGTATTTAGCTTTAAAATGTCACTGGGGATCCAAGTGGTTTAGATCAACAAGCAAATTATTGGCTGATTAGTAATAGTGTCTCAAAAGAAATTAGTAGATACAAATCTGAATCAAAGCCTTTATTTTTTTTTCTAGCAATAACAAACCAGCATGATTTTCTTTGTTTCTTATAGAAACTTTTGGTATTAGCTTTTCCAAACATTTAAATCTGAATTAAAATGCTGACCAGTAAGATACCAAAATTTTTCTTATACTTGACAACAGTGAATTTTTCCAGAGTGTCTGTTTCTATCAGCCATAATCACTGCTTTTCTGCAACATATTTACATCTAATGTCACCTTGGCTGACAATGAAATGGTCTCTACCTGAATTAGATCTCCTGAGGAACAATGCCCACCAAAGCTATTGCTCTTGGAAATTTCCAGAATATGCATTTAGTTTATGAGTTAAGAGGTTATTTTATGGGCACCTGTAAATAGTAAAAAAAGATAAGTAATTCGATCAGAAGCCATTTAAAATATAAGCCCATTCATTGACTGGGGATTAGGGTGAGTCTTTACATCTGGAAGGAGGGGGGAAATACTATTCATTCTTTAGAGTGCGAAATAAATCAGCTTTTAAATCTGGAATTAGCAAGGAATTTGCTGTGCAGAAAAGAGTGCTAGCTAACACTAGTTTCTTAAAACTGGCATTTTCAAATATGTTATTTATTTGAATAATGTTTAGGTTATGTTCCTAAAGACGTGGGCTTTATTTAAAACAAGACCATACTATGCACAGGAGACATTTAAAAAAACATACTTTTATTGATTTCAGAGAGGAAGGGAGAGGGAGACAGAGATAGAAACATCAATGATGAGAGAAAACTATTGATTGGCTGCCTCCTGTATGCCCCCTACTAGGGATTGAACCTGCAACCCAGGAATTGAATCCAGGACCTTTCAGTGTGCAGGCCAATGTTCTATCCACTGAGCCAAACCAGCTTGTCAAAGAAGACATCTTTTAAAGTATGCTAGTGTTGGGCAGGAGGAAGAGTCAAGTATGGGAGAATGACCATTGAAGGACTGTTATAAATATAGTTTCTAAAATCACATTGTCCAATATGATAGGAGCTAGTCACCTGTGACTATTCAAATGTAAGTAAAAAATCTATACTAATAAAAGGGTAATATGCTAATTAGACCAGGTGACAGGCCATCTTTCGGATGTCCAACTTCCTTCCAGACAAAGTCACGGTGGTGGGGGCCAAGACAGAGGCAGTTAGGGGCGATCAGGCTGGCAGGTGAGGGAAGTTAGTGGCCATCAGGCCAGCAGGGGAGGGCAGTTGGGGACCATCAGGCCAGCAGGAGAGGGCAGTGGAGGCCATCACGCTGGCAGAAGAGGGCAATTGGGAGCCATCAGGCCAGCAGAGGCGGTTAGGGGCGATCAGGCAGGCAGTCAGGCAGGCAAGTGGTTAGGAGCCAGAGGTCCTGGATTGTGAGAGGGATGTCAGACTGCTGGTTTAGGCCCGATCCCTGTGGCAGTCAGACATCCCCGAGGGGTCCCAGGTTGGAAAGGATGCAGGCGAGGCTGAGGGACACCACCCCCCGTGCATGAATTTTGTGTACCAGGCCTCTAGTTTTTAAATAAAATTAAAAATTTGTTCCTCAGGTATAGGAACCACATTCTAGTGATCAAGAGTCACATGCAACTAGTGGCTTAATTTGGGGACAATACAGAAACATTTCCATTATTTTAGAGAGTTTTGTTGGACAGCAATGTTATATAATATAGCAGCAATGTTCAGCCTTTTCACCTCATGGAACACATAAACTAATCTCTAAATTTCTGTGGCACACCAATATATATTTTTTGACTATCTGACCAGAAAAAAAGGTATAACTTGACTCACTCAAACTGGACAGCTTTTGTTATGTTGGCTGTTGTCATTTTATTTCAATTTGACACTCTAAGGGAGAAAAGGTCAGTTCCCCAACAAAATAGTCAGGTATTGCATGTTTTGAATATCACTGGAATATAGCAATGAATATAAAAGGTACAAATTTAGAATAATTTGATTTGGAATAGGAAAGGTATCTTAACTCCATTAGAATTTTTAAAGTATTATTTACTTTATAGGAAACTAAATACCACATTGTGCTT
Organism: Myotis brandtii; assembly: GCF_000412655.1. NCBI lineage: Eukaryota > Metazoa > Chordata > Mammalia > Chiroptera > Vespertilionidae > Myotis > Myotis brandtii. The sequence continues at coordinate 305,806 of NW_005354999.1, forward strand.
TTAAACTATTAGTTCATTGAATCAGTGTGAAATTTCAGGTCCTGCAGAATCTAATAATAGACTTATTTTCCTTGAAATTAAAAGTTTCTTCAATTTTTGACAGGGAATTTGGGAGGCTTTCTCTTTTGACAAAGAACCTTGTAATGGAAACACCACAGACATTATTACCAGTGATACAGCAACCGTGAAGTAAGTCGCAGTGTAACACTTTGGACTTACATTTCTATAGTTTGATTTAGATATCTTGTTCTTGCAAAGGTAATTGAACATAATTAAAACTAGAATGGTCTCATTAGGGAAATGGATATCGAAATCCAGTTTTATCTTTAAAAGTATTCATTTAGTAGCCAAAATAAAATAAAAATATAATGCCTATAAGGGCAAGGTATAAATCAGGTTACATCTAAACTCAGTTTTGGAGCAGATAATGGTTTATCTGTGTCTTCTGGGGAAGGACCAGCATCAGACAGGTGAGACAGTGGGGGGAAGCTCCCATCCTCTCCATCTCCCTCTGCTCCATCCCTTTTTTAGTTTCTAGGACTTTTTTTAGGTCCACTCAGGACAGGGAGCAGGGAACTGGGAAATCATGTTTGATATCTGGCTGTTTTCACAAACATTAACATTATAGGTTTGTTGGAGTTTCATGATGTCACACAGCACCTAAAAATTCTTGTTTACAATATATTCTGTCTTCAGTAACTATCACTTTATTATGAGCAGAATATTCAAATTCTTCCATAATTTGGCATTTTATGATGATCAATATACTAGACATATTATCATCTTCATGACTTCCCCATCCATGCGGCAGAAGGCATAATTTCTACTGTAGTGTAATGGTGATTCCAAGCACTTCATAGTTTACAAAAATCCTTACAAAGGCCTTTTTTTCTCTAACAAAGAAGGAGGGGGTTGGGTGAGAAACCTATGCAGTCTTCCTTTAAAAGGAAGAATATTCTCTGAAATTTTCTCAGTGAGACTTTCCCATCAGCTAAGAGTAGCCAAAATGTGGTGAAAAAATACATTGTGTGTTATTTATAACTTTTGAGTAGAAATTACACATTATGTTTAATAGTTTAAAAAATAAGTGTAATAAGAATGTAAAAACCCCTCAAAGACTCTTTGTTCCCAGAATGACTACTTTTCCCCCCCTAATCTGATGAATTAAACTTTGTAATGCTATTATTCTGCTGACATTTCTTACCTCAGCAGCTGGTATTTTCTGATAAGACTGGTTCTGTTTAGTCCAAAAAGAAAAAAATACCCAAACAAACCTGTGATATCAGAGTTTACTATATCCAGGATCACATTGATTTGGAAATCTGCCATAATTGTCTGAAATAGCCCTAATTAGGGCATCAGAGAACATACATGTAAACTCCGTTTATAACCTCTCATATGTATATTTGATCTGATAAAGACAATTTGAGGTTTAGACAACTTTATGTGCGTATTTGTATAATCTTTATGCAGCCTGCCGTGCCAAAAGGGGCTCCTTGCCAAATATCCTGAGAAGAGCCTGTGCCAGCTTGAACTGACAGTGGAGGGACAGACAGTGACTTCTGTGGGTCACTGTGTACTGTCACTGTAATCTTAATCACTGTCTTCTAGAGTGAGAGAGAAAAGGCAGAGGAGGAGAAATGGTAATCTTCTGCCATTTTTATTAAAAACTTAAGAGACTTTTCCTCAGGATTATAACAACATTCTACAATAAAACAAAATTGTTGCAAGTCATTTTCACTTCTGAAAATATAAGAGCTCCACCTTGAGGCAAAATTATTTTATAATACCTCAGAGGTTACATTTGAAATGGAGGGCTATGTCTGTGATGACTAGTGGCCAATAATCCCTCAAGGAAAAGGAACCAAGAAAAGAATGCCAAAGTTATGCAACAAATTTAGAAATTTGCATTGTGTTAATACTTTTGGTCCAAAACAATGGGAATTCGTTATCAAAGGAAGACAGATTATTGTCATCTTAATGGCCATTGTCAGACTGGAATTTTACTTGGCCAAATCTATGTTGATAAAATTTTATTTGAAGTTGTTTAAAAGGTAAACTAGGACTACAAAAATATTCTTATTCTTCTCCTATCCACTGGTAAATAAATTTCTAATACTCAAAGGGAAGGCAGGGGAAGGTGGGTGGGAAGAGATCAACCAATGAACTTGTATGCATAACCATAATCCATGGACACAGACAATAGGGTGGTGAGGGTGTGGGGCGGGGGCAGGATGGGAGTGGGCTAGAAGAGGTTAATGGGGGATAAAGAAGGACCTAGGTAATACTTTCAACAAGAAATATTTTTAAAAATTAAAAACAAATAATAATAAAATAAAATACTGGTTATTTGAACACACACATTTCTAATACTAGCTAGCCAAGAAAATACCCAAATGTAACTTTCTCGAAAAGTTACTATTTATGTCTTACTGTTGGCAAAATGGCTGCTTGAATGAGAGAAATGGTAAAAGTCAGCAGATACCATTTCATATTTCACTCACTTTCTGAAACTTAGCCTTAAGGCTGGTCTTTTATTAGTTTTTCTTTTTGACTCACCTATCTAGGGTCAAGCTTGCAGCTGCAGGAAAAAAAATGTGTGGGGAAATTGAAACCTGCCCCAAGCAAAAATGAGAATAATTGCCATTAACTTACCCATGCTCTTCTCCTGATGACAAATATGCTAAGAAGCATCTGCATCCCCCACTATAATTTTAATAAACCATTTTTCTATATTTTCTTCTGATTCTTTTATAATTTCATATAATTTATTTAACTATTAAATCTACTTGGATTGCTTATGTGTGCATAAATAATATTGTGAGCTAATTTTCTAGATTAATAGCCAATTGTCCCCCCACTGCTTATCTCTAAGTGATCATTACAGATGTATGGGAGAGTTATTTATTGTGTATGTTAATCTTATATTATTGAACCCTCTTATTAATTAGAATAATTTTTCAGTAGATCCTCCTAGATTTTTGAGGTAGATATCCATACCATCTACAAATAATGCTACTTCCCTTGAATCAATGTTGATAATTGCCTTTTCCTAGAAGATCATAAATTTATTGTAAGTTAATCTCATAAATATTGACTGACTTTATATCTCTTAGTGCTATTGACCCATTTCATGGGATTAGTGCCCACTGGGAGAGCTGGTTCTGCCCCAAACTCTGGGTGAACTAGCTGAGAACCATTTATGATAGTTTTGCTGCTAAATGTGGCATCTCGTCACAGTCCGAGATAAGGGAAGAGAGGAAGGAAGACGGAGAGATGAAGCTGAGTGAGGTTTGAGCCGTGACACACACTCTCTTATTCTCCCATTGTCCTCTGAGGAAAGCAGCTGGGTGCTCAGGAGGCCCAGCTCATAAGAAAAACACTCCCTAATACGTGTGTCTGCTCCCCAGCTGTTAAATTCTATTAAAAAACTCTTATTCTCACAGTCCGTCCTGACACCTTCTCCTGACAGCTGCAGATGCTCTTTCCGAGCTTGGGTCAGTGAGGAATGTATTATATAAAGAAAAAAATTAATTGATGAATATTCTCAAAATAGGGCAGGAAGAACTATTTAAATAAATGTGGAAGATGCGCAATAATGAATAGAACACATTTTTTTGAGATTGAAGTTCTTATTCTTACAGTATATTAAAATCCAAGCATTCTGTGGGAATATCAAATGCATTTAAATATGTGGTGCATTCACCATGACTAAATGTGTACTTTTAAAAAAACTTAAGAACCCTTTCCATGAAACTTTTTAGAGATCACCCTGTAATGGTGACACTACTTGAAAATTAGGAAAAAGAACCATAATTGTGAGTGTTAGAAGTGATGGGCAAACCTGTAATTCTTGATTTGTTTTGACACAAAGAATGTAAAGTAGTCAGTAAATACTAGCTATTTTTACAGATTAAAAATTGATAAGGCTCCAAGGAAGAAACCCATGTGTCTTAAGTTTTCTAGATGCAATAGGCAGATAAGTATACCTGCCAGGTGACAATCACCTCGCAGCGATGAAAGGCCCAGAGTTGAAAGATGCTGTGAAGGAAAGCATGTGTCAAGCCTCAAAACCTAACAAGGAGACTTTGAGTATTCTTGATGGAAATGTAGGTGCTTCGTCTTTTTTGCTGGGCACCAAATTAATACGTTTTACAAAACCTGAAATGTCCCTTCAAGCAAAAATTCCAGAAAGGGTTCTTTCACTATTTGTTAGCTCTAAAATAAACCACTCTCTAAGCCTCTTCCCTGAGATTCAGTAACTACTTGGGTGGTATTTTTATATAAAAGAAGAAAAAGATGCGAGTTTTGCACTTTCTATATGGAGCTAGAGCCATGCAAAAAAAAAATTAAATGATATTTTGATCTTCAGTAAATGGGTATCTGTCTCATTAAGGAGTGAGGGGGCAGGGTGGGAATGTATCAGAGTGAATCAGGAGGAGAAAGCTTGGCCCTTTCATTACCTGCCCTAGTCCATAGAACTGTTGTATGGATTTGAGGAAGAGCAGACAGGGGTCCAGGAAACAGACATCATCAAGGACAATAAGAAAACTGAGGGAGATTCTGAGGGATATGAGCAGCTCTTCTTGGCTCTGTGGCCAAACTCAGCATGTTGCTACCAGTACCACCCTCTATTTCCAGCTGCTCATGGCTGCATCATCATGGGGGTTTCTTTGAGGAGCAAAAAAAAAGTCCCTTGCATTCTTGCCCTTGTTTCAGACTTTATCACTTACCATATGTATACATTATGGGTGTTTTTAAATATATTTTTATTGAGTTCAGAGAGTAAGGGAGAGGGAGATAGAAACATCAATGATGAGCGAGAATCATCGATAGGCTGCCTCCTGCACGCTCCACACTGGGGACTGAGCCCACATGCACCAGAAATTGAATCGTGACCTCCTGGTTCATAGGTCGATGCTCAGCCAATGAGCCATGCTGCTCAGGCTACATTACGTTTTTTATGTGATTACTCAAATTAGCTCATCCTAAAGTTGTTTAGCCTGCCTCCCCAGTCTCATCCATTTCTCCCCTCAAAAACCACAATAAAGGCTCTTGCCCACATTTCCTCTCCACCAAACTTTTCCCAAACTCATCTGTCTCTTTCCTCTGCCAGTTGCTCACTACAGTGGAAAATATCTGATGTGTATGCAGGGTGGGGCAAAGTAGGTTTACAGTTGTTCTTATGGAAAATAATACAATAATTAATAAATATTAATACAAGAATAAACTCTGTGTTTCATGTAAACCTACCTTTGCTCCACCCTGTATTCTAGCTCTCAAACTAGATTATAAATTATAATACAATAATTAATAAATATTAATACAAGAATAAACTCTGTGTTTCACGTACCCACATCTGTAAACCTACTTTTGCCCCACCCTGTATTCTAGCTCTCAAACTAGATTATAAATTGCTGGGCTTAAAACACCATGTCTTGTGTTTTTTGTATGTCTAGGATTCAGCCCAATGCTTGCACATGATGATAGATGATTAATGATGGTTAATTTAGATATAACTAGTAATCCAACCTTATTCAAATTATTTTTTAGAATGGAACAGGAAATAAGCAAGTAAACCTACAAGTATGCCTTAAAGTACAAAATCCTTGACTATAAGTTTAAGAGCTTAGTTCATCATGCTTCTTGGTTTCATAAGGCATCAATTCTTGGCTCTTCGTGCCAGCTGGGCTGTCTGAATACTAACTAAGCCCATGTCACAGCGCACAGAATAATAGAATTGTCTGTGACAGAAAAATGTGTGGATTAATATAAGTACAAATTAATATATTGTTCTATTTTGAAATACTTTGTCTCCAGGGTTATAAAGCCCCTAAAACTCGTACAAGAAAAAAACGATTTCCTTAGAGAACTTACTAATATCTCATGGAACCCCAGGACAAGAGCTACAGATGAACTAAAACAAAGATGTTAAACATTTTCAGAAACCAAAAGAGTTCTCTGTCCCTTGCTCTGACTCTCTCTGATTCATTCTCTCTCTCTCTCTCTCTCTCTCTAATATTTTTTTCTTTATTACCTATTTTATTCTTCTTCTTTCCCCTGATAGCCTCTCCCATCAATGTACATGGCTCTAAAACATCACTCTGGCCTCAATGGGCACATTGTCTTCCAGTGTGCAATGCACACCCACACTGCTCTTGTCTCCACATCAGTTTCCAGGAATAGGGGAAGAATCTGGGGTACCTAGAGGATTCCCTTCTGAATTGGGGCAGGACTCATCTCCAAGACTCATAACTCAGGATTCAGCTTTGATTTATTTTGTGTCCTTTATACTCCTAACACAGATTGTTCTAAATACCTATATACTAATTTTATAAAAAGCTAGACGCCCGGTGCACAGATTCGTGAAATGGTGGGTGGCATGGCCTGCGGGGATCAGCCCACTGTGGGAGCGCCACTCATCCCGGTCAGCTGAGCAGCTGTGGGCACGCTCTCTGAGTGGCTGCTCCCACTATGGGAACACACTGACCACCAGGGGGCAGCTCCTGGTTGTCGTTCTGGTCATTCTGCTGTTTGGTCGCTGGGCTTCTATACTAATAAAAGGGTAATATGCTAATTAGACTGGATATCTTCCAGACGTCCTTCCGGACAAAGCCACAGTGGCAGGGGCCAAGGCAGAGGGGGTTAGGGGGCGATCTGGCCAGCAGGGGAGGGCAGTTAGGGGGTGATCAGCCTGGCAGGGGAGCAGTTAGGGGAATTAGGCTGGCAGGCAGAGGCCGTTAGGGGTGATTAGGCAGGCAGGCAGGCGAGCGGTTAGGAGCCAGCGGTCCCAGATTGCAAGAGGGATGTCTGACTGCTGGTTTAGGGCAGTTGGAAATCCCCTGAGGGGTCCCAGATTGGAGAGGGTGCAGGCCAGGCTGAGGGACCCCTCCTCCCCACCATGTACAAATTTTGTGCACCAGGCCTCTAGTTTATATATATACCAGAGGCCCGGAGCACAAAAATTTGTACACTCGGGGGGGGGGGGGGTCCCTCAGCCCGGCCTATGCCCTCTTGCAGTCTGGGACCCCTTGGAAGATTTCCACCTGCTGGCTTAGGTACGCTCCCTGGGGGATCGAGCCCAAGCTGGCAGTCAGACATCCCTCTGGCAGCCCGGCAGCCCTCGGAGGATGTCCACTTGCCAGCGGGGAGCAGGCCTAAGCTGCAGTTGGACATCCTTAGCACTGCTGAGGAGGCAGGAGAGGCTCCCACCACCACTGCTGTGCTGGCAGCCGTCAGCCTGGCTTGTGGCTGAGCAGAGCTCCCCCTGTGGGAGTGCACTGACCACCAGGGGGCAGCTCCTGCATTGAGCGTCTGCCCCCTGGTGGTCAGTGTGTGTCATAGTGACCAGTCATTCCCAGTCGTTCTGCTGTTAGGGTCAATTTGCATATTACCCTTTTATTATATAGGATAGAGGCCTGGTGCACAGGTGGGGGCCAGCTGGTTTGCCCTGAAGGGTGTCCCGGATCAGGGTGGGGGTCCCGCTGGGGTTCCTGGCCAGCCTGGGTGAGGGGCTGATGGCTGTTTTCAAGCTGGCCATACCCCCTTTAGGGTGGGGGATCCACTGGGGTGCCTGGCCAGCCTGAGTGAGGGGCTGAGGGCCGTTTTCAGGCTGGCCAAGCCCCGCGGTGATGGAAGCTCCCAGCCTCTCCTTTTTTTCTTTTTTTTCTTTTATTCTGGGATTTATTTACCTTCTATAATTGAAACTTTGTAGCCTTGAGAGGAGCTCAGAGCTGGCCAGTGCGGGAAGGAAGGAACCCTCCTGCTTGCTCCAGCTCCGTGGCTATGGCCGGCTGAAAACAGGTATCTGGGGTTTATTTACCTTCTATAACTGAAACTTTGTTGCTTTGAGTGGAGCTCAGAGCCCGCCGCGGCAAGCGGGAAGCTTGGCTTCCTCCATCATTGGGGCAACCAAGCCTCCTGCTTGCTCCAGCTCTGTGGCTGCCGGCCGCCATCTTGGTTGGGTTAATTTGCATATAGTTGCTCCGATTGGCTGGTGGGTGTGGCTTAAGGCATAGTGAAGGTATGGTCAATTTGCATGTTTATCTTTTATTAGTGTAGATACTTGAAATTAGATGGGAAGCTTTGACAAATAAAAAAATGATTTTCATATATATATTTTATTAAAATGGATGTTCTAAAGATGTCAACCTGCCCTAGAAAAAAACTTACAAAGTTTAAAGCCAACTTCAAACCTAAAACTCTCACAGGTAACAGGTGTCCTGTCAGTGACACCAGGCAAGCCAAGAGTGATGGTTCCCTGCAGGGGTATCTGGCAGTGGTATTCCAGATATTTGTGGTCCACACATTGGGAATTTATGAACTATTTACAATACTCAGTACACACTTCCAACAAGCCATATACAATGTTTTAAAATTTTACATATTATTTATTCTTTATATATTGAAATTGTGTATTCAATCTAAATATATATTTAAATTCAATATTTATACTTTATATTATTCTCTATGTCATTTTACAGTAATTATTATTTACCAAAAATTATTGTCTTGGAATATTGTATTTTACAGAAAAAGTAAATATTTTCAATCAGTTGCATTATAATAAAATCTATAACCATGCCACTTTAAGTTTTGTCATTTGTAGACATTGTTTTTCTCTGGTACATTTACAAATATGTTACATCTTTTAAAAAAATCATGAAAAGGACTATGACTTACTCTAAATTACAGGTTTCTAAGCAGGTCGTATCTTTGAATTGGATGAAGATTTATAGAACTCTAAGGAATAACTGAATTCATGAAACCACTGGCAAATAATCAGCTTAAACAGAAAAACACTGGTTATGAGACTAAGTGAACTGAGGATGATTATTGTTCTTATGACTCTGTTTAAAATATTGCTTATTTTTAAATCTTTTTGTTTTCCACATATAAGGAAAACTAAAAGCAGATATGTTGCATTATTATCAATGACTTATTGATAAGGTAATAGAGCTTGATAAATTAGTAACATTCACTTCACAGTGCTCCCAGGAGATGAAGACTTTAAAGACCACAACTTACAACCAGGAGATTTTTGTCCATTGGGAAAGACAATTAATTAAAGACTCTCTCCAACAGTGTTAAAAGGGACTTTGCTTTATCAGGTGCCTAACCACAAATGGACATCTGCCCCTGTCTCTGATACTACCCTCCATCTACAGTGCATATCAAAGACATTTCAAAGACAAGAAGTCACTAACCACAAAAGCAGACAGGTACCCCAAGACTTCTATAAGGCCTGCATGCTCACAAATTGATGCTGCTCAAATCTTTTTCTTATATCACCTAATTGTTATTGATTGAATGTGCATAAAATGATTTTTATATTCTTATTATCCTCCTTATGGCTTCCTAGTGGAAACAATATCTGTCTCCTCAGACCCTCTCCCTTATTAGATATGAAAAATTTAACTTGGGCATCTGCTAGTCTTTCCCACCTACTAGACAATGATATTCTAATTATTGGTTAAAATAAAAAAAAAGTAGTAGAGTTTTAATTCATCTGCCCAAACATAAAGTACAAGTGACAGTGGTTAAAAAAGAAAAACATAGCCCTGGCTTGTTTTGCTCAGTGGTTAGAGTGTTGGCCCACAGACCAAAGGTTCACTGGTTCGATTTCTTACCAGACTTGGGGTGAGTGGGAGGCAACCAATTGATGTCTCTCTCCCTCCTCCTCTCCCTTCCTTCCACTCTCTAAAAAATCAATGGGGAAAAAATCCTCGGGTGAGGATTTAAAAAAAAAAAGAAAAGAAAGAAACATGTAATTAGCTTAATAAAAAATTATGATAATACATGTGAAGAGTTTTTCAGTTGGCTAGGACACTTATTCTTCTCAGACCCTTCCTTGTCTAATATTAGACATTTTTTTTTGCTCCTAATCAGTGTTACTTCTTTAATATTGTTGCTTTTGTTCCTGGTATGTAAATGTTATATAAGAAGCAGAAAAAAACAAGACTTAAGCAGCAAATGACTCAGATCAAGGTGGCTCAAAAGGTAGAAATAATCCAGATTATTTTGTAACAAGGACATATAGGATCTGACTGCCTCCCATTCATCTGCTTTTTTATTTTGAATGATAATAATAATTCAACGTCGCTCTGATTGGCTGGTTGGCATGGCTTAAGGCATAGTGAAGGTATGGTCAATTTGCATGCTTGTCTTTTATTAGTGTAGATAGATATTATTAGATTCATCTTAATAAAAAGCTATGATCTTTGAGCCATGGCCTCCGAATAAAATTTAGATTTCAGATTAAGCATGCCCCTTTGAGATTTCATTTACATAAATACTTCAGATTCCTTATTATCCTAACCCTTATTTTCAACTCCACAGCAGCATTGCTGATTATATCACTCTTGACAAACTGCATGGGCTTTTCTACTTTGGAGCATCATGAAGTGTCATTGTGAAATAGAGATGCCTCTTATCAAAAGACATATTTAACCAAAATATAATAAAACTAGAGGCCTGATGCATGAAAATTTGCGCAAGAGTAGGCCTTCCTTCCCCCGGCTGCTGGCACTGGCTTCCCTCTGGCACCTGGGACCCAGTCTTCCCTCCTCTGGCCTCCCACAGGCACCCGGGACCCGGGATGGTTTCCTTCCAGCCCGGCTTCGTCAAGAATGACATCCGGAAGACACCTTGTCTAATTAGCATATTACCCTTTTATTATTATAGATGAGTTTTGCCCTTAATTTTGGTGTTTGTATTAGAAAAAGCCAAGTAATTGTATTGCATTGCATTCATCTTTCCTTCATCTATTAACAAGCAGGCAGTTCATAGTCCTGAGTCAAAAGTTGGTCAGAAACTCCTTTAAACAACACACTTCTAAGGTAACCTTTTTTTATGCGTCAATCTGTCAATAAAACTAAAACATCTTTCAGTTTAAAAGTAAAGCCATCAATCCTATTTATAAGTGGTCTTCCAATTATTGAAAGACTGAAATAATACATTTAAATATAATTTTAAAATTAAAATGCATTCTATTTATTTCAGTAAGAAACTATATATCTACATGACTTGTGGCATAATCTATTGACAGTTTATTGAAAGATTTTAATGAAAAATTATTTAATCCCATGCAGCTGAATTATCTCACACAAAATTGAGTTTAAGAGATGTTTTTGCTGGCAAATTTATACTGTTTCTCTCAACATTCTTCTCTGCTGTGAGTTGCTGTTTCTATTACAAGAAGCGCTTTAAACACAATTGTAGTACAGCTGTAGTCATAAAAGATTTTGATGGTGTTTAAGATCCACAGTAGTTCAAGTGGCTTCTCAAGCTTTAATCAAGATGGTTTTGAGTGATTAAGTCAGTGTTTTGTAGATAGTGATTTCTGTCCTAGAGATAACATTCAGTGGCCACCATATTGTACCTTTAAAAATAATGTAAAATGTGGTATCATTGTGTAGTTTTTTGTTTTACTACTAAAAACAAGAAATATGAAAATTTTTGAATTCAACATATGCATCAAAGTACTCTCTCAGATGAAATCAGAATGCATTATAACTTATTAATTATATCTCGCCCTGACCGGTTTGGCTCAGTGGATAGAGCGTCAGCCTGCGGACTCAAGGGTCCCAGGTTCGATTCTGGTCAAGGGCATGTACCTCGGTTGCGGGCACATCCCCAGTGGGGGATGTGCAGGAGGCAGCTGATTGATGTTTCTCTCTCATCGATGTTTCTGACTCTCTATCCCTCTCCCTTCCTTTCTGTAAAAAATCAATAAAATATATTTTTTAAAAAAAATTATATCTCATTGTTCCAATTTAGACAACCTTATCTTAATTTCCTTAGTCCAAAAACATGTACCTATAGAGCCCAGGCCCAGAACTCCTGCCACATTCACTCCTTTTGGAGCAAAACATAATATCTGGTACACTTTTTTACTTATTCTTTATAATTTTTTAATTAGATATTTTATTTTTTAAATTAATTTTTATTTTTTAAATATATTTTTATTGATTTCAGAGAGAGAGATGTAGAGAGAAACATCAATGATGAGAGATAATCATTGATTGGCTGCCTCCTGCATGCCCCCTACTGGGGATCAAGCCCACAACCTGGATATGTGCCATTGACTGGAATCAAACCCGGGATCATTCAGTCTGCAGGCCAACGCTCTATCCACTGAGCCAAACTGGCTAGGGCAAAGATTTTATTTTTTAGAGTACCAGAATGGTACTTAACTCTTGCATTATCAGGAAGGCATAACTCAGATTGTCACATAGACTTTTCTAATCTGGTATTGATACTGTTGGTAGCTGGTAAAATCAGATTATTATTTTGTGGCACAGGATAAGTAAGTTAATATTTTCATAACTGTTCATCTTGATATGCCAAATTTCTATCAGCACACACTTATGAATGGTAGAAGCCATTAGCATATATGAAGCTTTGGTTGAAACAAGTCACTTTCTACTTCCCAAAATAGAATCTCAGGATAGAGAAAAAATTGAATTTTAAACTATAAGCTATATTTTCCCAAGCAATATGTGAGGATAGTTTTTAAGAAATCAAAGTCAGCCCTGGCCAGGTGGCTCAGTTGGTTGAAGCATCATTCATACACCAAAAGGTTTCTGGTTTGATTCCCAGTCAGGGCACATACCTGGGTTGCATGCTCAATCCCTCCTTGGGACACATATGGAAGGCAACCAATTGATGTTTCTCTTTCACATCAATGTTTCTCTCTCTCTGCTTTCCTCATTCTCAAAAAACAAAAACAAAACAAAAAACAATAAAAAGAAATCGAAGTACAAATTTTTCAGGAATTCAAGCCATAATGTATGTTTAGTCAATATAAGAAGGATTCAAATAAAATAAATAATTATCTTTCTTTTTACTTCTCCTCCCCAAATTTGTATTTTTTTTTTGAGAGAGAGAGAGAGAGAGAGAGAGAGAGAGAGAAAAGCACAAACCAAACATTCAGCAAAGCTAAGAAAAAGGTAAAATTTTTAGACTCAAAAGTATGTGGGAAGGTTTGCAAAAGCAGGTACGATGGAGCAGAAGTGATTCAGGAAGAAGGGAAAATATGGTGGACAAGAGCTCAAGGAATCAGATCTTGGCCTGTGCCAGAAGAAAATATATTTCTTAAAAGTGAAGAGCTTATCCTATGGAGCAAATTTATACCTATTCTTTGCAACAAGAGGGGGAGGAACTACTGTGTCAGTGGAATTGGAAGACGTCTTCTAGGTACAGCTTTTACTCAGATGCAAAATGAGCAGTGCCACATGAAACACCAGGAGAGCCACATCTGCAGGAAGCCCTCTGGCTTCAACAGGGCAGACAGAGGCTTTTGAACTATGAAGCCTGGATGGCAGCACTGTCACCTCACTCTCCACGGGATCCCTTGTTGATGACTGGTTTTGGGAAATACAAATTATTCAAAGATGAATTTAAAAAACAGCATCTGACCCAACCAAAATACATACCAAAGGGGGAAAAATGGGAAGAAAGCAGAAAAATTAACAATTGATGAAAATTTACTGAAATGAATATACATACTACCAATGGATCAGTTAAAAATTGATGACCAAATACTTTGCCAAGAATTCAAGCATCTTAATGAATTAATCAAATTTATTGAAGCAGACCATTGATCAGAAACAAAAGGACTCCAGGCAATGGATTCAAGATAACAGGAAGAGATGAAATGTGAGCTGATAGTTTCAGGAAAAAGAAATAGGAGGCAAAAACAAACAAACAAATAAAAAGCCCTTAAGAAAAATAATGTTAATATTGCAAAAATGCAAAGGAGAGAATACATTTTGTGGGAAATACAGCAAAGGACATTGAGACCAGAAATCAAAATAATAAAATTAAAATATTTAGAAAAAAGTAAATAAACAAAGAAAATTATATATGTAAAAGATTGACAAAGAAAATACAGCATAAATATAATTTAATCCCCAACTCAAACCCCTCTATGTACTATGTTATTTCCTATACATACATATCTTTTTAATGAAAGGAAGCACTTTGTGGCTTCTCTTTAGCATATCGGAATTGCCAGCATCACTACAGTTGAACTTTGGGGCCATTATTAAGTAAAATAAGGGTTACTTGAATACAAGCCATGTGATAATACTGCAGTTGATTTGATAAGCAAGATGGCTACTAAGTCACTAGCAAGCAGGGAGTGTATACCGATTGAATACACTGGACAAAGTGATGATTCACATCCCAGGTGAGAAGGCACAGCATGGTGCGAAATTTCATCCTACTACCCACAATGGTACACAATTTAAAACTAATGAACTGTTTATTTCTGGAATTTTAAATTTAATTTTTTCACACCATAGTTGGCTGTGGATAACTGAAACCACAGAAAGCAAAACTGAGGATAAGGGGGGACTACTCAGTCTTTGCTCTGAGCTCATTAGCCTCTTCATCTTCCCTCTAATGTGGCAGGCACTTCTCCCACAGGGCCTCTGAGTTGCTGCTTTTGCTGTGTAGAATACTCTTCCCAGTATCTTAATGGCTTCTATTTTATTACCTTCAGGTTTTAGTTGAAATGTCCTTTCTTTTCCATGAAAATTTATGGATAACCCTATTAAAAATTGTGACCACCCACCCAGGTGTTTCCTATTAACTTCCCTACTCTTCTCCCAAGAGCATATCACCAACTGATACATTTTTTTTATTCAATTCATGTATTGGCTTAATCCCCTATAAGTACATGGAATACATCTTTTCCAAGTCGGGCTTTATTCACAGAACTTTTAATAGTGTCTGGCATGTAGTGAGCATTTAATGACTATTTGTTGAATAGATAAACTAAACAATAGACAAACTAATGCTCTTACCGGAGCATCTTTGCTCTGGCTGCTATATTCTCAATGATATATTTTAAAGATTTTGAAAATAAATTCATATTTTACCGGAAATTGTCTATATTCATAATTTTATTTGTTTCATTTATTGCTGGCATTAAATTTTTACTAAATTATAAAAGGCAATGATTAAAATAATGCTGATATCAAGGTGAATCACCCGATATTTATAAAGTACCTTTTCTGTGGTAGGATCTTCCCAAGTCTCAGGGGAAAAAATAGTGAGTTCCAGATCTCGAAGAGCTCATAGCCTGGCTATGAGACTCTGTCCTTCAATATGTACTTTCTGAGAGTTGGCCTTTTCAAAAATGAAACACCTCTTTAATCTGCATACCTTCATTTGAGGAATTTATATTAAGAAAGCAATATATGTACTCTTCTTAAGGAATCTCTATTAAAATATATCTTTCTAGTGACCTAAATAGGTGAAACTCCAGAAAATATAACTCATGTTTATACATGGTAAATGAAAATGTTTAATAGAAATGTAAATATGTATATTCCTATAGCAATTTCAATGGCCTTTAATCATGAGGAAAATATCCTTCACTGTTAGAAAACTTACATAATGTATTTGTTCAAAATATAATTGATCCCTTATGTGTTACATTCATAACAAAAATTATAGTCCCCAAAGTATGTCCTACACATTCCAAGGAAAGAGAACCCTCTTGTCCTATTGGTAAATATGACACATTCCCCCATATTTCAAAATGTCTTTAAATAATCAAGATATCAAATACTTGTTGAAATTTACTATGTTTGGGAGATTTTCAAGCTATTGGAACCATCAGCTTACAAAATGCAGTGAATCCTCTTTTTTCCCTTCTAAAAGAAACAAAGTATACCTATAAATAAAAACTACAAAATACAATTTTATTTTATTTTTTTCATTAATTTACTTTTCCATCCAAACTTTTTATTAAAATAATTCCCAGTCATGGAAATATTGCAAGAGCATATAATGAATATCCATATCAATCACCCAAATTCATCACATTTTAACATCTCTCTCCCTCTCCCTCTCCCTGTCTGCCTATTTGGCTATAAATAGAAGCACTAGAGTCATTTGAAGACATACTGACACGTGATACTTTATCCTTAAGTATTTTGCAGGATATTTTCCTTAATAAAATGCAGCATAATTAGCACACTTAAGAAATTTAACATAAATAGGGCAATGTTACCTATATACTAATTTCCCTATTCATATTTCTCTAATCATGCAAATAAGGACCTTATGGCTGTTTTTTTCTTTTGATCAAGAATCTAATGAAAGATTATGCATTGATTCCCTTTAGATATCATGTCTCTTTAATATCCTTTACTCTAGAATAGTATCCCCCTTTTGTTTTTCATGATATTTGATATTTTGAAAAGTATAGGGCAGCAGTTTTAAAGAATTTCTCACAATTTGGACAGTTATGATTGTTTACTTAATAAGAGGTCCAAGTCAGACATATTGTCATGATTACTACATAGGTGATGCAAGACAAGTTAATCAATATAGTTGAAACAGAGGTTGCCTGAGAACATACTTTGTGAATATTGAGAAATGTGAGAATTCTGTGTTTCTGAAAGAGTTTTACCTGCCTTCAGTGAACTCACAGCCTCTTGGGAGCCTTAGAGCAAGAGAAAAGCTAAGTAATAAAATGAATCAAAGCGGCAGCAGTGACAAATGGGGCTATATCTTCCCACTTGAAGGAAATTATCTCCCAAAGTAGGATCATCTAATAGTCCAAGTGGTCTAACAATCATGGAATTACACCTGCTGTTGCTACCACATTTTAAAAGTACTTTACCCTGATACCCCTAACTGCATACTTGGTAGTTACATCCAAGAAACAGAAAGTGTACTGCATATGTCTGCTCATCTTCTCTCTAGTTCATTTACCTTTGTTCACTTATCTGACATAACAGAATGTCAATTTATCTTTGGGTTCAGGATTTGTTTCAGTCTTCATCTTCTTTCAGAGCTTTCTGCTCTATTCCATCTCAAACAAGTGTAGGACAAGGGACTCATGACAACAAAAATAACATGATTTCCAAAGAGAGTACATCCCATCTTTCAACAATATTTATGAAGAACATATGACAAGCCAGATTCTCTTCTAGCAAAGAGAATACAAGAGTTTCCTACTTTCTTGGAGTTTATATTGTGAGGGGGTGAAAATGATGAAATCTGTAAACAGATAAATCATTTAGAAAGTATTAGGAGTGGCATAAGCAAGATGCCAGATGAGAAAGACTCAGCCTACATCTTCCTCAAGAGGGACACTGATGAAACAACAGTATTTGGCTAAAAATACCTTTATGAGAAATCTGAATTCCAGTTAAGAATGTACATCTCAGAGAAACACAAGACCTTGAAATACTTTAGAAATAGATAAGAAGAGCAGTTTTACTCTGTGTCAGACCCTCCTCCTAGCTGCCTCAGCGCAAGGATGAGAGAGATCCATTCAACCAGCAATTTCTCTCTTAGGAGAAAGAGTAGATATAGAATACGCCCCAAGCCCCAATCTTTGGGGCGATCTACTTCTGTCTCCCCTCACTCAGAGCACTGAGACAACTGGCATTGTTAGAAAGACTGGGTCAAATAAGAACACAGAGAAGGGGCAGGGCTCTCAGCAGCCTGCATGGAGGTGTAAGACTGGAGAAGGTGCACAACCCTGAGACTTGACCTTCGGGAAGAAGGGAGAGAAGTGGCGCTAGGGGGAGATGTCAAAGTGTCTTAAACTCTCCCCTGGTTTATCACATGCAGGGAGTAATAAACAGTCCTGCTGTAGCCGCATGAAGTGTTAAATGAAATCCTGAGGACAGATTGAAAATATGGGCAGTGTAGAATCAAAAAAGAAATCAGACAGAGCTACATGTTTAAAAAAATCCCGGAGCACATCTGCAGCCCTGCCTGAGCCACCTGCCAGCCCCTGGGCTACTTCCATTCAGGCCAGGCAAATGCGGATGCAGCTTGAAGATTAGTGCTGTGAAAATTAAAGTTTGATACTGCAATCTCGCAACATAGAGGCAAAAACAGATGTGGATATGAACTCTACCCGGCCCTATTGTGTGTTCTGTCCATGGGGAGAAAAGGAACAGGGTGTGATGGATATGAGCTTGATCCAGGCACGTGTCCTGCCTCTGCCCTCTGGTCCTACCGTGAACTTTCAGTCCAGGAGACTATTAGGAGGCGGAGATGAAGCACTCTTTTTCCAGGATCTGGGGCAATAAGGCGTAATCAGATTGTCTCAAGAAGGTGCTGCAGGCATTTCTCCCTACTAGTTTAAAAATCACCCACCAAATGTTCCCTGGGATGACTCAGCAAAATAGTGCTGAGCTTAATTTTTGTTACTTTAAATAATATAGAATGTTAGGTCTTTTCTTGGAGTTTATGATGATCCATATTAAGAGAACAGCAGAATAATATTTAAATCCAATGTGATAACATTGTAATTAGCTAGTTATTAATAATAGGAAAGGAGCAAAGGGAAGGCCAGTCAATATAGACATGTCATTTGGGCAGCATCACTAGGAAGCTGCAACTTGCACTCCCCAGGGAACAACCAGCCTATTCCTTGCAAAACACTGGGGGAAGGAATCCAACAAAGGAAAGATAGACGCATGCTCAGTAAAGTTGGGGTGGCATAGTGAAGGTCTTGGCCTGTCAGTCAAACATGGGGACAGAGATGGTTGGACAGAATGGGTGTGGCCACTGAAAGCCCACAAAAATTCGGGATATATAATCCCCTAAACAAAGGAGCTTTCTCTCTCTCGTACTCTTGTGCTCTTGGCTTCCTTGCATTTGACTGTGTTTCCTCCATAGCCATGTGGCCCTGTGGACCCTGAAAGCAATGAGCTGAAGGGTTACAATAGGAAAACACAGATAAGTTAGCCTGATGCTGGACTGGACCCGGCTCCAACATGGAAAGGAATCTCTGAGCACCGGCTTTGATTTTTGCTCTTCTGAAACCCCAGCTACACTTCTTCTATGATTGGACTAAGGGCAATGGGACTCTGGAAACCCAGGGGTAGAGTTCCATGGAAACAAATCTTTCTACTATATCTTATCCTCCATCCCCAAAACCCCACTTCCACTAGCAACTGGGGAAAACAAGCCCCTCTCCTGTAACAAAAAGAGAGTTTAAACTTAACAGAAAGCCTATTTTATAAGGGTGAATCTCATGTTATGGTACATATCATCTCAGTTAAGGAAAAGGAGATAAGACGTTTGGGTATCAATTTTAGGTGATGAATCCAGTATGTGATAAAGCAACTGGCTTAGTCGATGCCATTGTCTATGGAAAGGGTTAAAACTCCAGGAGCCTAAATCCAAACTGAGATGTGTTTTATTCTTAGCTAAATTGCACTAAAAAAGGAACGTTTCACCTTTCTGGGAAAGGCTCCTTCTGTCGGCAAAACTTTGCAAGATGTCAGACAGCATGAACACCCGAGGGAGATATGCTCTTGATCTAGTCTGTTCTTAGCGAGTGACAAAAATGTCTTTCAGCAGAATAATTATAAGGTTATGGTCCACGGACAGTCACTTGTGAATAATGTGCACCTGTCAACTGGAATCTGAGATTTTGAAGTTCATTCACTCTGTGAAGACAGAAACTTTCTTCTTCCAAATGGAAATAGAGATAAAGGTGTACCTCAGCATTTGTTTTAAAATAGTCATGCTTGCTATTCATAACCTAATTAGAGGAAAAGCTGTGTGACCATTCTGAGGTGGATGCTAAGAATTTGAATATCTCTAAGGAAAGCTCAGAAATGGAAAGGGGAAAAAAAGATAATTGAATAATGGCAATTCAATTTGCAGTTGTAGCAAAGTTTAATTTATTTGAAAAGCCAGAGGTTATAATTTCATGATCCTGTAGAAAAAGCACACCACAGACTAATATCACAGTTTCTCTTCTTTCATTTGTATTCAGATCACAGGAGTGACTATATGGAAATTTTTACATTGAATGTTTTAACCAAATGTCTCTGAAAGGGTAACCACAACGACAATTTACATCAAATACTGATATTCAAACTTCAATCCGCATATATTAAAGACAGGAATCATTTCTAAGTAGGATAATTTTCTTGGTGTAGCCATGTTACATGGGTTCATTGTCTCCTAGGGACGGAAACACAATGAAAAGACTGTGATTGTGCTGAAATAAATCCTATTACTCAACACAGTCTATGAGGCCGCAGTTACCATAGTAACTGATTTCTTACAAGACCTGCTATACATAGTAATTCCCTAGCTTCTTCCATTACAATCAATGCAGCACCCATGTGTCCTTTTTGAATGACATAGTTATACCCTAGTTGTTCCCAAAAAGGGACAGATCTCTATTTGCAAGTAACTTTGCAGGTCCTCGATTTCCCCTATTTTGTAACTCCACTGATGCATTATTTTAATTTGCATCTACCATGAGCCTAATTAAGAGGAGGAAATCACTTAGAAGTAAGCTTCTCTATTAGGCACCAAAAAGCACTTCAATGAATATTTATCTTTTTCTGCTATAGAGTATAAGCACAATATTTTTTGCATAGTGATTCTTTGAATGTTGTCTCATTTTAAGAGATGACCCTAGGGTAAATGGTGGGGGGAAAATCAGCAACTTTTGTAAAGAAAATTGGATGTGTATGATGGCTATTATTTTAGGAAGTGGAATTTAAAGGAAATTAACAAGTGAAATGCTAAATTCATTGTTGGCACTAATTTTTCAACCCACATTCAAAAACTGCCTGCCCCGTGTCAGACACTGTCCTAGGCACTGCGGATAGGGCATGAAGCAAAACCAAACTCTGCAGTTATTGAATTCACATGCCAAGTGGGCCATGAGACTGGAATTGAGTCCTCTATTCTTCCAGCAAGTACTCTAAGTGGGACAGTAGAGACTTTGGAACTAAGCAAAACCCATGAATGCTTCATTTTCCTCTTAACTGTGTGATTTTTTTTTGAGCAGGTCAATTTACCTCTCTGACTTTCCACTCCATAAAGAGCATATAGAATGTAATAGTTATTTCTGACAATTATTTCTGGAATCTGCTTCTTTCTATAAAAAGCAAAACTGTTGTAAAAATTACCTTGCCTCAATCCTAGTATTCAGAAGATCAGACAAAAAACAACAATGTCTGAGTAAGAGATCATGGCAACTTACACTGGAAAGTTTATTAGAGAAGCTATTCCCTGTGGTGGCATTACATGACCCTCTCAAGTAGCCAGGTATGGATAGAAATACAGCAAGATAGTAGCAGTAAGGGAAGCAGTGTAGAAGTATGTGTTTATATGTAAAGGATTTAACACAAGACTGGCAAATAAACATTCAAAAATGCTTATTGTATATATTACAAGTTATTTTAAAATATATAACAATTATATTATTCTATCACAAACAATGCGCTAAATGTTCTACACACATAATCTCATTTCTTTCTCACAATAATCATGTTTACTTCATAAATGAGAATTCTAAGTTCAGAAAGATTAAAAGAAATGCTCAAGATTACACTAATAAGTGGAAAAGTTAAAATGCGGGTCAAGAATAAACAACGAGTAATGATAGACTGTGGGAAGAAAGTCTCAGTGAGGAATACAATATTAAGGTTAAGAAAAAATATTCTTTCTGTTACAAAACATGTTTTAATAAGGATCAGAGTGGGGCATAGCTAAGGGCCACTATATGACACAGAGATGTACCAAAAGCTCCACAAAGGACCCTGTCCAAGGGAATTTTCTGAGCCTCCGATAAGAGTCGCCAGTTAGAAAGTATGTTGTTTTAACAGAATCACTGTCCAACAGAACTTTCACAGATAATGGAAACATAATGCCTTGTACAATCAGTAGCAGCTCATCACATGTGGCTATCGAACACTTTAAAGTGTATCAAGGGTCCTCAAACTACGGCCTGCGGGCCACATGCGGCCCGCCAAAAACATTTATCCGGCCCGCCGGGTGTTTTTGCCGCCGCTGTGTGCATAGAAATTTGTTCATAGTTTTTTTTTAAATTATAGTCCGGCCCTCCAACGGTCTGAGGGACAGTGAACTGGCCCCCTGTTTAAAAAGTTTGAGGACCCCTGGAGCTGGTGTGACTATGGAACTGCATTTTTAAGTTTATTTAATTTTACTTTTATTTTAGATTTAGCCAGATGTGGCTAGTGCCTACCCTACTGGGCAGTAAAACTTGAGAAAATTATTGAATGTCAAGGGGAAAGAATCATAAATGAATTATTCAGATTGATGGAGTTGTTCTCTAGAAAACTTTACAAGGATAGACCATGTCAGCCTTAAAACTGAGATTTGAAACTATCACTCATTTTTGTGACATTTAATATATTGAAAATGTTCTAAAATGCTATCAAGGGAACAATCAGGAATTAGTACAGCTAAATTATTTTTAAACATCCAAAAGGTTAAATAATTGCCTCAAGATATTGATGTTTCCAAAATACATGTCTTGCTTATTTGGACTGAAAAAATAAAAAAAAAATGACCATTGTCTAGTTATATAAATTCTGGTGAGGAAATGGTGGATCAGATTTCTTGATGATCAGAATTAACTATAATAAAGCAAATTAATTCAAATTAAAGCAAAATTATTAATATTCAAAACAATAATTATAATCATTGTTATTCATTGACCACCTGTTATGTTAGAGTCTATCCAAGCAGCCTACACATAAAAAGAAACATGAGACATAGTCCCTGGCCTAAAATATTCCTGTGTAAGGTGAGGGGGTAGAATAGAAAACAGCAATGTTCCCTTTCAAATCTAGTATATTTGTCTTTGTTCTCTCTCACATAAATAGCTCTAGCTTGAAAGCCAAGGCTCTAAAACTTTATTTGCACATGTATCAATAGAAAAGATACTAAAAATGTTTATTTTTCAGCCCCACCCCCAAATATTCTGATTCAAACCTGGGGTTGGGATGAAATATCCAATAAGAAACAAGGAATTAATGAATCCTAGTTTGGAGACTGGAAAGAAAGTTTTTATTCACTTTATCATAGACTCATAGACATCATCATCTACAAGTGTTTATTAAGGATCCATGCGTATGGTTCTTCAGATAAACATTTTTATTTAAAAAAATAAAAATAAAATCTTCCTTCCCAAAGAATTTTTAGGAAATTGGAAAAGATTACTTTGAAAATTCTTTTCTAATATTTTTTAGCTTCACAATAAGGTTTTTCTTACTAGAAATAAATTGGCTAGAATCTTGAATAATTTGAAGGGCTTATATGCTCAATTCTAAATTATTTAGGCACTCATATCCTAAAATAGGATGAATCACATAAATTTCATAAAAACACAGAACACTACTGCTGCCTTAGGCCAGATCATTATCATTCTCTCCTTCCTCCTCACTGACAGATACACTGGCTGTTTTTGAACATTTCATCCCCTCTCCCACCCCAGTTTCCTGTTCAGGCTGCTTTCACTACATCAACCCTCTCTCCTGCATTTCCATGTTATCATTTATGTGCTACCTGGTTTTCAAGAACCAATCTAACTGGTCTCATCAAAGTTTGCCTCTAATAAAATGTTTAACATTCTATTATAATGATCAACCTTTTAGTATTAACTGTCACTAGTTTGAGGTTTCCTTAAAGGTAGGGTCACTATACTATTCATGCTTGTAACCCCAATATTTAGTTTAGTAGGTTCTCAGCACTTATTAAATGAATGAGTTAGAGCTGGAAGGAAACAGTGATGTTATTTAATCACCACAGTGTATACTCCAGCCATGCATTCATTCATTCACTCAACAAATATTTTAAGAAGCTATGTGCCAGACACTATTCTAACCACTGGTGGTCTAATGATAAAAATAAATACATAAATAAAACGAGTTCAAGTGGAAAAAGATAATAAACAATTAAGCAAAGCATAACATGTTAGATGGTAATTGGTACCATGAAAAAAAAAAGCAGGGAAAAGGGATGCAAGGTTTAAAGTTAATATGATTAGGGATGGCCTTACGCAAGAGTTATTTTTGCGTAGAAAATTGAAGTAAATGATCATGGAGTCTATCTAGGGAAAATGTTCTAGGCATTTGGAACAAGTGCAAAGGTCGTTAATTCGGGTGACACTGGCTATTTTGAGGGTCAGCTGAGAAGCTGATGAATTGGAACAGAGTTAGCAAGAAGGAGATTTGTAGAGGATGACCTCAGAGGTCATGTATACAAATTTGTTTGGTTCTGAATGAAGCCTGGAGAGAGTTTTGAGCAGCAGAGTGACAGAAGCTAGTCTTTACCAGAATTGCTCTGTCTTATGTATTAAGAAAACATGAAAGGAGAAAAGCCATGGAGTAGAGCAGGCAAGAAGAGACTATTGTCGATACCCAAGGAAAAGAAGATGATGGCTGAGACAAGAATAATAACTATGGTAGAACCAGATTCTGTAAATACTCTGATTCGCTTCTAAACTAAATATAGGAGTAAGAGAAAGAGTGAAAGATGAATTCAAAGTTTTTTACCTGAGCAATTGGACAAATGTTCTCGACCTTTACTGAGTTGGAGAAAGCCCTGGGGACAACCAATTTTAGGGAAAGTTTAATTTAGGACATGTTGGGACTGAAAGCTTGATAAATTGTCACTAGTCATGACTGGCCATACATATTTGGGAGTCATTGGCATATTCATATTACTTTAAAACATGGGATCAAAACTTAGAGAATGAGTTGGAATATAAAAGAAAAGTCTAAGGATGGAGCCTTGGCATCAAACCAACATTAATAGATCTGGTAGATGAGGAGAAATCGGCATATGTGACTGGGGAAATAAGAAGTACCAAGGAAAGTGTGAAGTCCTACACCAAGAGGAGAGCGGTCCAATTATATGCAATGCTGCTATTAGATTAAGTACGAGGTCTGAGAATTGGTGTAATCAGTGGGCAGTCATTGATGTAGACAAGATTAGTGATCAAGGAGAGGCAAGAATGAAAAATGTGAATAAAGAAGATTCCAAAGAAAATGGGAGGAGAGAAATTGAAAACAACAAGTAGATATTACTTCTGGGAAGAGTTTTGCTGTAAAACGGAAGAAATGAATAGGGTGATAGAATAGACAAGTAAACAGTTTTGTTTTAATAAAGGAGGAAAATAGCATGCACACACAATGAGAAAGATGGAAAGAAAAATACTGATGCATCAGAGAGAAGAAAGAACTGCTGTTGCAATGCCCTTGCCATGGTAAGTAGATGAATAGGATGAGATTAATTCACTGAAGGGGGGGTTGCCCTGTGCTAGAAGGGCAGACAGTCCATTCATTGCAAAAGAAGAAAGAGCAAGTATGTCCAGATGCAGTGAAGGGGTAGTTGCAATGGAATGAGCTTGTGTTTGGTCTCTGATTGCATCTTGTTTCTCAGTGAAATGGAAATTAAGCTCATCAACTGAGAGTGAGGATGATGAGAGAGGTTTGGAAGATTTCAGAAGAGAAGGGGACTATAAAGTAGCTAATTAGGAGAGTTGAGAAGTGAGTACAGAGAAATAAAGCATGACAGTTAGAGAGCATGAGGGGTTCACCAGAGATGAGTGATCATACACATAAAGTGAGGCCAGTTGTCATGTGTGTTTCCTCCAGCTATGGTGACCTGCGTAGATGGAAGTGCAGAATGATAGATGGAGAGTTGAATTTAACAGCAGTGAAGTGATTACAATGAAGCCAAAGAGGTGCAAAGGAGTCATGTGTGTGCCAAGTGAGTTCACACTTAATCCCAAATCGTCAACGTCCTGACAGGATCGTGCAATACTTGCTGAAAATTACAATTAGGAATTGTATTCAGCTTTTACATCTTCATTTACTATATACTCTACATAAGATTTGATTCATTTTTTTACTTTGCCTAGTCCAAAGGGATTTCTTTGCACACCGCTTTTTATTCAGAAACCAGTGCTACTAAAAGAAAACTATGTTTCTTGTTATATAAGAACAGAAATGTGTAAAGGAAAGTAGTTATTGTTAAAATAACCACATTTTGAAGGGAAACAAGGTAAGTAAAGATCAGTAAACAGTGCATAAAATAGACCCCAAAACAGATTGAGATCATATAAAGAATATATAGGGTTGACACTTAGTGCTTATTTAAAATGATAAGAAGATATTTGCAAGCAAAGATACAGTATTACAAAAGATTAAAATGCATTACCTTGTTATAGTCAGCAACTTGCCACAATTAACGTCTACTTAAATTCACAGGAGAACCCACATTATAAAAATTGTCATTTTTCAGGGGGAAAATCATTTAAAAAATGGCATAGATGCTCAGCTCATGTGGCTCACTAGTTGAGCATCGACCTATGAAAGAAAATGGTTAATATAGTGAGCATCATTTTCTTTGCTTTTATATTTTTTATTATTTTCTATATCTATTTTCCATTTATACATCTTCTTTAGTGGCTTATCTATTTACATCTTTAGCCTGCTCTTTAACTGGGTTTCTTTTTTGTCTTCACATTATTGAGCTGTGAGGGTTTATTATATGTTCTTTATGCAAGTCCTTTATCGGATACAAATATTTTGTCTCAGTCTGTGGTTCATTTTCTTATTAGTGTTCTTGAAAAAGCAAACTTAAAAAATTTAATAGAGTCCAATTTATCAAATTGCCTTTTAAGGTTTGTGTTTTGGGTTAATGGCTAATAAACCATTGCCTAAGCCAAGTGCATAAAAAGTTTCCATTGCTTTATTCTACAGGTTTTATTGTTGCAGCTTTTAAATTTAAGTCAATGATCAATTGATATAAAATTTGTAGTTATGTAAACATCTAAGTTCAGTGTGTGTGTGTGTGTGTGTGTGTGTGTGTGTGTGTGAATATCCTATTGTTTTATCATCATTTGTTGAAAGTCTATCATTTTCCCCATTGAATTCCATTGACATCTCTTAATGAAAATCAATTGACCACAAATGTATAGGTTTATTTTTTTAATTTTCTATTTCATTTAGTTCATTTTATGTCTATAGATAATGAATGAAAAATAATGTTTTTCTATAATCTACATCATCCCCAAAGAGACTTGCACATTTTTTAAAGTACTTACATAAAAATAATAATTATGTCTCTAATTGATAGAAATTATGATTATTCTATAGTAGTACTAAAGCAAGTTCTAAATCTTGGTATTTCATCTCAAAGTAATGATCCAATTTATTTCTATGTTCTTGCATAAACTTATATAAAATTGTATAATATTATAAAATTATGTACAATTTTATAAAATTATAAAATCTATCAGCTATAGAAAATTATTAATTCTGCTTTGATAATATTCTATAATTCCATAACAATTTCACATTTTATGAATAAAGTTAGTATTTTAGCAGTTAACAGTCATCTTTGAAATATTCCATAAACAAGTAAGAGGGATAAACTGTAGATATTTGGATTGTGCTTTCAGACCTGTGACTAAATTGGATCTAACAAAGAAGTTACGATATTGTCACTAAGAAAAAAAGACCCAGAGGGCTTTTATTTGTTCCCATTCTTCTTTCCCAAGTGAAATATACAGGCATGACTTGTCACTTTACCCTAAGATTATTCTGAAATGGAACATAAAAATTATTCTTTGGAAACGCACAAAGGAAAATGAAAGTAAAATCAGAGGCATTTTCTAGGGTCCCTGCTGCTAGAGAAATAATTTTCATAATGTATATGAAGTTTCTATTTTTCCCAGGGTTATTCTGTGTTTGAGTCAGAGTGAAATAAATTGCATCAGTGAAAAATAGCAAAATAAAAAGTGCTTAAAACCCCCCAGGAGAAATAGCAAGAGCTTTAAATTCTACCAAAATTAAGGTTTAGGGTTTGGGGTTTTTTCCTAAGATTTTAAAATCTGCATCACAAGATCAAAATAGCAGAGCATGTGCTGCTAGCAACTATATTTTAAAAGTGTTAAGAAGAAAACAAAGAAAGATAGGTTACCGTTTATTATAAATCTGAGCAGGAGACATATTGTAGTCAAGAAACCCCACAATTTCTTCATGTCAAAATGAACAACAACGAAAAATGTTATGGTCAAGTACACAGTGTAAAGGCCAAGTACATATACTAGTATAGCCAAGGCATTATGACAGCCACAGACAAGCCTGTCATTAAAGTATCTGTATAATCCCATATGTATGGCTAATGACTGATCATTATCAGTCTGAGAAATGATTACAAACACCTTAGGGACATTTATTTAAAAAATAGAAAAAGTCAATGGGAGGGGGAAGGCACATCTGTATTACTTTTAACAATAAAGATTAATTTTAAAAATAGTTATTTTTAATAAATAGAAACATATTACCCAGATTTATTATTTTATAGAAAAAAGCACTTCCCACTTGTTATTACTTCCAGAAAAAAGTGGCAAAATGAAAAAATAGATTATAAAATTTATATAGAGATAATTCTTCAAAGGAATCCAAAGAAATTTATCTCAGCAGATTGAAGAAGCATAATTCAATTACAGGAAAATTAATATTGTAAAAAGTTTTTTCTCAATGTATATCTTCTGTATCTTTATTAGCTTTCTATACTTATAGGACTAATATTCAAGATTTATAATATATATAATATGTTATAATTTAAAATAATTTAAGATACAATGGTTTCCCCCAGGCCAAGGCGTCCACAGCGAAGACTGACAGGGTACCACACTAGTAAAAGACAACCCCCACCCCACCCCCGTGATGCCAGGAGGGACACCCTGCGAGATGATTTACGTGGAGCAGGCTAAGTCTACACTTTGCCTGAGACCACATTCTTGGTTGGCTCATTCCTCTTCCCTATTGTGCTTCTTTGCTCCCTTATAGGAAAAAATAAGAAAATACAAAACAAAGCAAATAACAACAAAAAACTCTACTTACATACCTCTGCCTCAGTCTCTTCTTGTAGGGAATCTAAACTAAGGTCGTTGTTAGCAGTAGTGCTAGGTTCACGTTCTCCATGAACTCTCCCCTCTCCAGTCTTATGTTCTGCAGGCAGCTCCCACATGTCCAATACCCTCGGGATCCACCGCTACACATGCTCCCCAGACTCTTAATAATATAATTAGTCAGATC
Organism: Myotis brandtii; assembly: GCF_000412655.1. Classification (NCBI taxonomy): domain Eukaryota; kingdom Metazoa; phylum Chordata; class Mammalia; order Chiroptera; family Vespertilionidae; genus Myotis; species Myotis brandtii. Next base: position 334,677 of record NW_005354999.1, read on the forward strand.
CTGCAATTCCTGGTAGGCAATTTCTTCTCAGATTTGAGCTTGTACTTACCCATCTGGACAGTGCTGAGACTTGACTGTCAGATTGAAGAAAAGTGCTTATTTGGTGCAAAGGGGCTGCTTCTAGTGAAAAGTAGAACACAGATGCTCAAATATCAGAATTATCACAGGGGAGAGAGAGGACTCAGTAAGTTCACTTGGCCTAGGGCCCTGGTCGGCAAACTGTGGCTCACGAGCCACATGCAGCTCTTTGGCCCCTTGAGTGTGGCTCTTCCTAAGCCTTAGGAGTACCCTAATTAAGCTAATAACAATGTACCTACCTATATAGTTTAAGTTTAAAAAATTCGGCTCTCAAAAGAAATTTCAATCGTTGTACTGTTGATATTTGGCTCTGTTGACTAATGAGTTTGCCGACCACTGGCCTAGGGCTTCTATTCACAATGATTTTGAAAAGTTAGCTTTTGATATTATCTTCAAACAAACATAATAAATGTTTATTACTTCTTTATAAAATGTGCATACTGAAAGTGATCATTTACTAAATGCAACATTTAAACATACTGTATGTTATGGTCTGAATTGTGTCCTCCAGAAAAAGCATTGTGGCAGCCCTAACCTCCAATGTGACTGTATTCGGAGATACGGCATCTAAATACGTAATTAAGGTTAATTGAGGTAATAAGGATGAGGCCCTAATCCAATACGACAGGTGTCCTTATAAGAAAAGGAATAGATACCAGGGATATACATGCACTGAGAAAAAAATGTGAGGACAGGGTGAAAAAGGCAGCTGTTTCTGGAAACCAAGGAGAGAGACCTCAGGAGAAAGCAAACTGGGGACACTTTGATCTTGGACTTCTAGCCTCACCACCTTAGGAAAATTAATTTGCATTGGGTAAGCCACCCCGCCTGTGGTATTTTGTTATGGCAGCCCTAGCAAAGCAATACACTGTGTACCGTGTATGCTCTTCTGTTTGGTTTTTCTCCACTTTCTATTAATATTTAGGGATTTTTCAAAAATGGAAGTTACCTAGTCTCTGAAAAGCTCTACATTTACTTTATTATCCCTAAATATTCCCCATGGTACTTAGAAACCAAAAAAATTAAGAGTTTCATTTTCAATTGACAAATATATTAGTTTCCTTATGTCTAGTAGCTTTGTATTTTGCTTCTCTTACAAGCTGGCATTCTGTGAAGTGCTGAGAGCATGAAAAGGAATTAGTAATGCTTCCTGACATTAAATAGGATATTACCTAATGCCAATTTCACAGCATAGAGATAAAATAGAGTTAACTGTCACAGAATACTGAAGCACAAAGGTCAATGACACACCTAGAAATTTCATATCTAAATGTTCCATCTTATTATTTTTAAATTAAGAATAATAAGACACAATATCAATATTTAAAAATTTAAAATAATTACATGTAACCAGATCTAAAAACCACTGTTTTATTTTAGCATTTTTTCTCCCAGACCTAGTATTGAATGATTGCTATTTTGTAGTTTCCTTATATTATATCATAATGCTTTTCATTATTTCTGAGTATTACATTTATCGTATTTATTGGCTTCATATTGTTTCTTGATGTTGATCTGCCATAATTTAATTTGTATTCTTTATTGCCACTCAAGTTAATGTGTGTTTACCATAAGTATTTCTTCTTTTGGGAAATGTGTTTTGTTCACTTATCTCTTGGGAACTTATATTTCCTATAAATGTCATTGAGTCATTCAAATAACCTAAGATTAATTCATTTAGTTAAACATTTGCTGTAATATTGCCCAAATGCTATTTTATTCTTTTAAATGACAACCAGAATTATTCTTGTAAATGTTGGTTTTTATTAAATGTCATTTTAATTTCTTTGTAAAATACTGATTTATATAAAATCTGAATCTGTCAATCTTTTATAACTGAGGTATAGCTTCAATATAAGACATTTTTTATTCTTCCATAAATTTGATCAATACATTAATCCTGAATTATTAAACATACATATTTCTCTTTATTTCTATGATTATTTTTGCTATAAAATTAGGATCTGATGTATTTTTTTAGTTACTTTCAAATAGGAAAATAGAGATCTTTAGTATAATTAGTAGTCCAATTTAAGATTGGTGATTTCTATTCTCCATTTTTCCTACTCTCATATGCTTCCATATGACTTTGCAATGTTCTTTAACCCATAAACACATGTTTTATAGTGAGGAATCCTATATAATAAAACCCTAATATGCAAATCACTCAAACAACAGAACGACTGGTCTCTAAGATGTACACTGACCACTGGGTGGCAGATGCTCAACTCAGCCAGAAGCCGGGCTCATGGCTGGCCAGCGCAGTGCAGTGGCAGGGAGACTCTCCCACCTCTGTGGCAGCACTAAAGACCCCTCGGGGGATGTCCCACTGCCAGCTTAGCAGAGAGCAGGCCTAAGCCGGCAGTTGGACATCCCCTGAGGGGTCCCAACTGTGAAAGGGCACAGGCCGGGCTGAGGGACCCCTCCTCCCTGCCAGTGCATGAATGTCCTGCACTGGGCCTCTAGTATAAAATAAAATCTGATTTCTATAATATCCCAAAAATAAAAAGACTCAGTATACTCAACCCTTTGAACCTAAGTAGTTTTCAAAGTGTGACAAGTTAATCGCAAGCATCTCACATATGCTCAGAAAAAAAAAAAAATCCCCTCTTATGTCCTTTAACTTCCTTGTGGCCCTTTTTTTTGGCTTTGGGATGAGCCTTCCCTGAGAACAACCAAGTCCATTCAGAGTGTTTACACAGGCATCTTCCAAAACGGCCACTCCTATAGTGACAAGAGAAATATTCAGTGTCATACGACAATAGGGAAAATGGGAATTTCCCTTTCACTGTACCAACTGTCACCTAAGGTTAGAAGCAACACCACTCATGAACATTTCACAAAACGGCTTGTAGAAAAAAATACAGACACCGTTTTTTGTTTTGTTTTTTTGTAGCTCACTTCTGACATCTTGTAAGCAACTGGTCCCACCAAGCCACCCCTCTCTCTGAACCTGTAAGCAATGTTTTACAGCTACAAGGCAGCCGCAGTCCACATCTGCACAAAAGCACTGCCGGTATCAAAGTTCTCATTCCTATTTTACCATGTAGGGGAGTTTTTCCACCTGGAAACTGCTTATTGTTGGAATAGCTAAAGCCTTCTCTTGGATGGTTTTCCCCAGACAACACAGTGTCTTTTAGTGTTGGGGAGCACACGAGGCTTGGTTGGAAAGTTGTAAGGAGGACATTCTGAGAAAAGGGAAGTGTGTGGAAAGCCGCCTTCCCTGTTTATCAGAATTCTGACTTAGGGGACTTAGGGAAGTGTCAAAGGCAGTGTTCTAATTATTCTTTGACCTTTCCAAACAAGTCTGTGCATGTGCAGACCTCTAGGTGTTTACTGGAATCCTTATGCTTAATCCCTGGGATGTCCTTGCCTAGAAGACAATGTAAATAAATATGTCCTCCCAAGATTACTCTCCCTACTGATTGTATATAAAGATAAAAACTGGAATAAAAGGCTAATGAGGCAGGCAAACCAGGCTGCTCTGGCTGCTAGAACCAGGAGCCCCTAGCCCTCTCTTTCACAGTCAAACTGTGTCTGAGTAATCTGTTCATCTGTCGTTCAGGAGCTGCTGGTCAGCCAGCATTTTAGTCTCACAATTGGGGAGGAAGCTTTATATTTTAGATGACAGGTTTTCTAGCTGAGATTTTTATTTTCCAGCTAAGATCAGATCTAAGTACCCAGAATGTGCCAAATCAACCATCAGGTTCTGCAAGAAAAAAAAATAGCATCTTCTCCAACATTTGGCACTGGGATAGAAGGTGGGTACCAAAGTTATCTTTGTAGATGGTCTTTTGACACTTTCTACATCTTGCTGAAGCAAACGCGACACAGCCTTTTCTCTGTTGAATTTATTAAGGTTTTCAAACACATTGCTAAGTAATTAATGTGTGTATTTAAAGTAAAGATGACCTTTTTCCCAATTTGTTTTCAGGCTCAATTTTGTTAGTCTCTAGAGAAATAAATGCACTTGATTTTTGGTAGCTTTTATTTATTTACTAGAGGCCCAGTGCACAAAATTCATGCATGGGGCGGGGGCGGGGGGTCCCTCAACCCGGCCTACACCCTCTCCAATCCGGGACCCCTCAGGAGATGTCTGACTGCCAGTTTATGCCCTATCCCCCACAGTCCCTCCCCATGGCTGGCCCTGACCCTAATTGGCCCCCCACTGGCCAATTGCCCACAGCCTCTCCCCCAGCTGGCCCAGCCCTGATCAGGCCCCGATTGGGGCAGGCTGGCTGTCCATCCTCCCGCCGTCTCCTCCTCCCTACAGGCTCGGCCTCTATCTGCCGATTGGGGCCGGGCCGGCCAGACCCCACCCATGCACAAATTTGTGCACTGGGCCTCTAGTATCTAAATAAATGGAAAGACATGCAGTATTCATGTAATGAAGACCTAATATTTTTTAGATGGCAATATTCCCAAAGCAATCTATAGATTCATTGAAATCAGTCAAAATTCCAGCAGCCTTTTTTGCAGAAATGAAAAAGCCAATCCTCAAATTCATATGTAATTTGCAAGGAGTCATGAATAACCAAAACAACATTGAAAATAAGAACAAACTTGAAAGACATATACTTCTCCATTACTAAACAAACTACAAAACTAAAGTAAGCAACACAATGTAACACCAGCATAACATAGACATATAGGCTAATAGAATAGAATTGAAAGCCCAGAAATAAACCCATTCATCTATAGTAAATTGATTTTGACAAGAGACTTGTCTTTGGAACTTAAAGACATATGCTTAGAGATCCTTCATATAATTATAGTAAATCAAAACTATTTTGCCTAAGTTGACCCTAAAAAAATGCTAGTTTTCTCATATTATCTATTATTCTACTTTTATGGAATTTTAATACAATTTCATTTTTAAGAACTTATTATGTTTGGCTGAGACTAGTAATAACAATAACTTTGGCAAAAAAAAAAAGGCAACAAGGAAAGGGAAAGGAAGGCAAAGGAAAGAAAGAAAAGGAAATGAAAGAGGGAGGGAGGAAGGGGAGGGAGAAAGGAAGGAAGGAAAAAAAAACAGTTTACATGTTTGAGCTTTCAGGTTAGCCCGTGGTCACTATGGAATGTCCTTTTTATGACATTGCTGTTTCTCAGGCCAATAAGACTTAGTTAAATTTGCTAAAAGGAAGAAAATCTGTACAGCCATTGTGTTTATTCAAACATTGTTAAACAAACATCTTTTGGTAATAATTTTAAAATGACAAAAGCAAGTAAAACAATAAAAGATTTGTTCCCTTTGCCAAATTGGTAAAGTAAAAAAATGAATAAAAACACGCCCTAAACTGTCAGATCATGTAGCTTTTTATTTTGTAATAAATAAATTTTGATAACCATCAAGAATAATCAACTTTAAACCTGCTAGACAACAGTTGCAATTATTTTATCTTTTGGCAGATCCAAGAACCTCTCAAAGATTAAGAATAAAGAACAGTTTGCACTTGATAGTTTTATTATTCTTTTCACTGAGGGATCTCAAATGTACTTGACCTGCATTAATTCAACTTCACAAAAACCAATTTTGATGTTCTGTCAAGAGTAACATTTTTCTCAGCAGGGGAACAATTCTTGACATATTTATGAATTTCATTCCTGTTTAATTGTGAGAAGGAATTGGTTTAACTAAGGGGTTCTGTCCTTTTAACATATTAGTGTTTGGTAGATTACTAGGTAGCCTGGTGAACTAAATATCCTAAAACTACTTGCTATACAACTTTCTCTGTTTTGAACACATTTTAAAAATTATAATTACTTTGTATGTACTTAGACATTGCTTCCTTACTCCAGTTTTGGATTAATTTTGATTTCTGCTTGCCTCTCTCCAATCTCTCTCTTTTTTTTAATTCCTCATCGTTGTCTAATAGCAACTTTCCTTTCTCACTGGTAGGTACCATATTTCTTTGAGGTTCATCAAAGTAAAATGCAGATCCTACCTAAAAGAGTCTCTTACTCCCTATACCTCCTTCCTTTATGTTATGAAGGCTTCTATTGCTTTTTTTAATTGTTAGTTTTACTTATTTAGAATTAAACTATCCAAACCAAAATTTCTTTCGACACAGGACGATTGGAATGTCTCATATGCTCTTCCTTCCCACTTAGACAATTTTGGGAAACTCATTTAAGAGTGCAAACCAGAGAAATTGTCACACAACAAAGTAACTGAACAAAGTAAACTGAGAGGCCTAAGGCTGGAGCCAGGATAATAGGGGAAAAAATAGAGTGAGAAACTGGCATTTGTCTCTTTTGTGAGCCCGGTCTTCTTGGGCTGCTTCAGTCCATCTTTAAAAACTACTCATCCATGAACAGAGTTCACCATGATGGGCAACTGCAGGGCCACCACCTGATCCAGGTACCACTCTCTGTGCAATTTAGGTTAACAGTGACTCCTCATGTCATAGATAACTTTGTAAACTTGAAGAAAAATGTTTCCAGAGATATCCCTCTGGCTACCATAGAGGACAAGTGGCAATATCTATTACATTATAAAATAGAATTTGTCTGCATTCATCAATTCCACTTCTAAGAATATTCTCATACAGTTGCCTACACATATACAGGTGCATTTTTTACTCATGCTAGTGTTGTTGGTATTGGAAAAACCTCAGAAACACCTAAGTGCTTATCTCTGGGGTACAAGTTGACAATTAGGATGCATCTGTAGATAATAATATTGAGCAGCTTTTAAATGGCATAAGGTAAAATGTAAGAAAATATACTATTAAATATTAAATATACTATTAAATATTGATAAGAATATTTAAGAGAGTTATAAAACATAATATAATAAAATGGTTTGTGTTC
>NW_005354999.1:341602-359428 GCF_000412655.1 Myotis brandtii
ATATATTCATAAAGACATTGAAAATATCCAAAAGACAAACTCAAAACTGGCTACAAATTGGGATGGGAAAGATTGGGAGCATTAGCTCTTAACATCATACAATTCTATTTTCTATGATTTTTCTTTACTTTTATGAACTGACCCAAAAAAAAATGTAGAGATTATCAATTATTCAAACTTGCCTACTTTCTTTACAATCTTCTGTTGTCAGTTATCTGCATGCCCAATTCCTTGATTTCACTTTGTAGCTTTTGCCTCCCTTAGACATCTTTCCTCTGCCCCAAATCTATCCAAACCCTTCCCCCATAACTCAGTTCAAATCTCACTTCTTCCATATAGTTTTTTTTCCTAATGAATAAGTGCCCTTCATGAAATATTAATCTCAACATTTATCCCACTTAGAATCCATCACGTAGACCTCATTCTAATAATAATGATATCTTAAATTGTTCACTACTGCGTCTTAGTTTGACACTAGATAGTAATGTTTTTTAGAAGGATACAGGAAATAATGACTTCTCAGTTGCCCCACAACCTGAGTACAGTGGGTGGCCAGTAAATGCTTATTAATTTGTAGTTTAGCAAACAAATTGATTAGACTTCCCAAGTTTTGTGGGGTGATTTTTTTTTTTTGTATTTGAACGGTTTGTTCTGTTTGCCAACATTTTTCTCAAACAAAAAAATAATCAACTGTCACGTCTTAACATAATTTTCTCTTAACATAATAATTCCAACATTATTTTCAAAATGGATGTTAAACTAGTAATTAGCTCCAAGAATTTAAGTAGTAGATTTAATGATAATGTTCGTAATATATTAATTCTTCTTCCTCCTGGGCATATCCCCCATCTTTTACATTAAATTTACTATTACTAGAACTCATCATATGTCTTTTCATGCTTTCAATGGCTTTTATTCCAGCCCGAGAATTGAAGTGATTTCCTCTAGTACTATAAAAGCTTTTCTCTTTTTTTCTTGCCTGCTCATTTTTTTCTTTAAAGCCAGTGTGATGGCCTCCCATAGTGCTGCTGTGTTTATTCCAGGAACAATCAAGAGGATAAAAGAAAGCACATCATCTGAAATTTTGTTTTGAGTTTAAAAAGCATGCCTGGGCACTCACAAAAAGAAATGTCTTTCCCAATGGAATAACACATTTATTACCTTTCTTCTTTGCCTCTGCTGTAAGGTAGAGTGTAAGCAACAGCAGTTCACTTCTGTTACAATTTTCACTCATCAAATTTCCACAAATCCTAATTCATAGCTAGGCCCACGAAATACTAAAAGTCTATTGTTTGGACATAATATTCTCATATTTTCCTTAATGCAATCATTTCTTATTAAAGGTAAATAGAGTTAATGGAAATACATAATTCAAGCTATAAAGACATGAAGGCTGATGCTCTACCCAATTTTTTGGAATGGGACTAATAACAACTATGTAAGCATAATGTCTGTTCAGCATAATTCCCTTCTGCACAATTATTCCCTTTGGGATAGCACGTGAAATATCACTAGGTTTAATAAAATTCATCCACTATATGGATCAAATTAAACAGTTTACCAAATACCGAATACTATTTCCACATCAACAAATATTAAGTATATAATCTCAGAGTAAAATATAAATGCTTATGTTGAAAAAATTTAACTTCAGAAAAATACTTTGGTTTTCTTTGGCATTATGTCACAGACTGGTGAATGCTTCATACTGGTCAGCAGTGTTTAGCAGACCAACACTTGAAACCTCTAATCTGCATCAGCTTTGGGGAAATAAGAAAATAAACCCAGCACTTTTGAAGAACTTGCTCCTAAAAAGTCATGGGATTCCTTAACGGGTTGATGTGGAATTCAACTCAGGTTCCCTTTCTCAGAAGCAAAGGCACTGGCATGCATGTTGTTGCCCTTCTAATGTTAAAACTCAAGTTATCATCTCCATTAGCAAAAGTGTCCCTTTAATGGTTAAGTAATTTTATTTGCTAAATAAATGTCCAGAGGTTGATTTCATTTCCAGAAAACTTGTGATTAAGGCTAGTATTGCAACTAAATATTTTGCCCTGTCACCAATAACAATTGTGTTGGTTTTTGCTACAAATGAGGTCAGTTACCCAACCTCTATCTTGGCAGCTGTCAACAAGTATTTATAAATGTCTGAAAATGAAGGTTTTTTGGTAATTCATCTAGGTGTCCCTTTGAAAAATCTTGTGGTTTAAAATAAAAAGAATTGGTTATGAGTAGGGTAAGCTTATAATTTATTATCAGAAACCAGGTCACTCTGAGTATAAAAGGAGGTGCTATTAATAATTATGCCAGGAAAACAGGGGTAAATCAGAATGGTCCCAGGCAAACTGGGATTTATTCCATCTTAGTAACATTTTCCTTGCAGTTTCCAAATTAAACCCCACATTTTCTTCCTTATAAACATTTAGGTTGCCCCAGGGTTTTTTTTTGTGTATATATTTTCAGAGAGGAAGGGAGAGGGAGAGAGAACCACTGATTAGCTGCCTCCTGCCCACCCCACACTGGGGATCGAGCTCGCATTCTGGGCATGTGACCTGACCAGAAATAGAACTGTGACCTCCTGGTTCATAGGTCAAGGCTCAACCACCGATCCATGCCGCCGAGCTGCCCCAGATTTTTATATATTGAAAACAGTACTACAAAGAAAAAATAGCATATCACTAAAATTAACACTGACTTTAACAGGTGGCTGGGTACAGGAGAATAATTAGAAAAAAATAGACATTGAAGTAGCAATAGAAATAGACAAAGTCTGTCATAACTAGTTCCATGAGTTAAGGTTATTTACTAAAAGTCTTTGAACCTCATTTTGCTCATTTAAAATGAGAAATTTAAGCCATCAAACATGGCAAATCAGTTTCAATTCACCTACACAATTGACTTCCTGGAATGTTGTATTGAGAGAGATTCTAAGGTCACATTTTGTCACAGTGGGAAACGTCCTGTGAAATGAGAAATTAGTGTCAAATATAGTGTGTATTTATTATCCAGTTCTAGGTTAGCATTTTATAACAGTAACTTACAAGATGGCATGAGATCTGAGTTGTATTATTAGGATCATTTAGAGGAGCTCTCTTAGTTGCTTTAGAAAAAGACGAAACTAGGGGGATATTATTTCAAATATTTGATGAGTTTCTCAACATAGGAGAACTAAATCAGTTGGAAGTGACAGATTCAGATTTGAAAAAGGAGGAATTCTCTAGCAATGAGCAGGTTTAATAATGAAATAAGATATCTCTTTGTTGTATTTATTCAGAAGAAGCTAGGTCACTGTTGAGGATATTTTAGAAACAACTCATGTGAGAGCAGTAAGGAGGAAACATTTACTCTGCATCAGATTACATGATAATCATTTTCACATACATAACATCACAGTTGATTATTAAAATAAATTCTCATACATAGTAGACATGGAATTAATTATACCAATCATGGTAGAATAAAAGGAAGAATCGATGACCAGTTTGAGAGACAATAGTCCTGAATGCACTTGAAGTAATTTATCCCAATAAATAAGCCAACCTCAATTAATTCATATGCCTCTTTCAATTAATGCTGTGTCAGAATTTCCACTGCAATACCTCATTTCAAAATGTTGTCTGCCAGACCACAGGAGGGCAGAGGAGGGTGTGCTCTGAGGTAATACCAAGCCAACCAACTCTCAACGTCAGTACGTTTCTTTTTTCACAAATTTTACATTAAGTCGCTAAATGAAAAACTGCAGCAAAAGAAAAATAGTCTATTCAGAGAAAGTGATGTATTGCAGAGTATTAAAGTATTCAAATTCAAAAGTAAATATTATTCATGTTAAATAAAAATACTGGATATAATTTTTATCACAAATATGAAATGATCTCATTTTAAGATTATTTTCTTAATAGAAAATTAATAGATTTAAGAGCTCAGAAAAAAATTTAAAAACTACAAATTTTAACCTCATCTACTGAATTTTGACAAGATGTAATAATCTCTGTACATGAACCTGAATAGTCTTCTCAGGCCAAATTTTAAGAGAGAGAAAAAATTAAGTGCTGTTATTCAGCTTGGAAGTATGATAACTTTAGAGGCAGAAGGGTGGTAAAAGAATATAGTATCTTACTCCTAACAATTACATGAGGTTAAGGTTTAATGATGTTTGTAGTACAGTATTTCTCCCTAAACCTTTCTTATCTAAGCCCTAATTACCCTGATTATTATAACTCTGTGTTTTGAATCTATCACCTCATCCCCATCTAGTTCACACATTAAAAAAAAACTTCTATCAACATTATTTTATCATATTCCTTCACTGTTTAAACAATCAGGACACCTCTTTATTGTATACTGTAGGAGTCAGCAATGTGTGTACCATGTGTGCAAACTTGCTATAAAGATTGTTTTCCATGGTAGAATGAAGATTTTATCTGGATAACATTATAAAATTGCCAGAGGTTGTATCTTTATTTTCTTTCTCCTTCACTCACAACGTGAACTTTCTTTTTCCTGCATTCTTTCCCCTTGCTCCATCTATTTCAAAACATCAGTAATGAACCCTTTTTTTTTTTTTAGCTCCATATGTTGCTTGTCTACTCTGCAATGTGACTACAGCACTATATCCCTTAGGCCAGCCATGGGCAAACTACGGCCCTCGGGCCAGATCCGGCCCGTTTGAAATGAATAAAACTAAAAAAAAAAAAGACCGTACCCTTTTATGTAATGATGTTAACTTTCTTTTTCCTGCATTCTTTCCCCTTGTTCCATCTATTTCAAAACATCAGTAATGAATCCTTTTTTTAGCTCCATATGTTGCTTCTCTACTCTGCAATGTGACTAGAGCACTATATCCCTTAGGCCATACAAAGTGGGGTGGAGTCAGTAGCAACAATAGTCTTTTCAATGGTCCTTTTAATTCCTTGACTTTTCTAGATGGAAAATCTTAGGTGTCAGTTTATGTAAGGGTAACAGGATAGAGTTGGGGAGGGTGGTGTCCGATTGTAAGGAGTCCTGATGAGTATAAATCAACTAATTTTTTAAGTGATCAATTATCTTTCATTCCAAAAGGAAAACAATACTCTGTGTAACAAAATTGAATAGTGCCAGATCACAGGGTTCCCTAGAGGCAAAAAGAAGTCATTGAAGAGTTTTAAGCAGTGAGAGATATAGTGAGATTTTTCTTTGATTATCTCTAGGTCTGTGAAAAATTTGAGCCAAAAGTTTTGAGCAGCTAGGTGACATTTAAATAGAGAAGTTTTTTAAATATTAGACAAGTGGTAATAACTAATGTCACTTAGATACATATTTGCCAAATAACAATATCATCTACAAAGCACTATTTCTAAATATGTCCAAGTGAGTTGCCCAGTACACAGGGATGAGTAGAACTCTGGATTCAGAAAATAGGGACAATATATAAAATAAAAGTTTGGGCCTCATTTTCAAAAAGAAACAAAAAAGCCTTTAAATGCCTTTTTGAGTGGTACTCTAAATCACTAATCAAATAGTAATATCAAAATGTAGTCTCTTGTTATTGTAAAATGCCAATTTTTCAAATCTTTATTTTCTACACATACACACACATTCACTCACCAGGTAAATTGTATTTATGATTAAGTATGTTGATTTTTTTAAATCCAAGTGCTTTTTCTTGTTTTTAATCACTCTTTCCTAGTTTTTCATCCTTTTGTAGGAATTTGACGTGTGTATTTTAATATTCTCTCCTTTTCCCAAATCCTTTCTAATGCTTTCTTTCCCATCCCACAATAAAATATACCATTTCATTTACCGTATTTCTTCTCTTTTATGTTTTGACTTTCTACCTTTGTTTAGCCAACTTTGGTTTTCAGTTCATGTTCAAGAACAGACTTCCAGGTAGCTGTACATGAGAAGTTGTGTGAACGTCGTTGGCTAGAACTCTCCCAAGAACCTAGACTCTGAAAATTCCATGTTTCTGTATAGCAGCCCGCTCTTTCGGTTAAGCAGGGTGTGGGTGAGCCTGTCTTTGGAAAAGTATCTATCAGAATACTGCATTTATCTCTAAGGTTCTAGTATCTGCACTAGTGATGATAGTCTCCTCCAATCAACTCTTGCTGTTTCCTGGGAAAGAAAAGTCTTGAAGAAGGTGTTTGTTTGTTGCTAGGAGTGAAACACTGAACTGCCTGAGCTCTATGGGTCCAGAAAGGTGGAAGTTCCAAGCAGTTTGTCTCTGGGGCTGTTGCTTTCTCATGTTTTATCCCTCATTTCTCTACCTTTCAGAAATTTATCCACTCTTTAAATTCCTTTTTTTTAAAGGTGTATTTGACTTTATCCTTATAATGTCATTTTACTTAAGTATTATGAGTAAGGGAAGACTAATGTCCAAGAATGTTGAATAACAGCTATTTGTGTTTATATTTTAAAGAGTTCGTACTTCTGGAAAAATGAATTGCGAACACAGGCTTCCATTAAATCTCTGTAATGCTATCTTTTACAGAAAAATACAATGAGTAAATACACATAGAGTATAAAAAAAAGAGTAAATATATTTTTGCACTGTGCAGAAGCCGGGAGAAAATAGCTTTGAATCCAGAGAGAATGTGATTTGAATCATAGCCCAAGCACAAAATTGTGTCTTTGGGGAAGATGCCTAATCTCGCTGAAGTAATGCCTACTTCACAGACATACACAGGAGTAAACAATCCTGAATATGTGTGATACACAGAAATGTCTGGAACGGAATAATAAGTGCTCAATTAATATAGTATGAGTATAAGCATAGATGTAGATAGATGTAGAAATAGATATATAGAGTGACTACTAAACTCTAGGCTCTCACTGTACTAAGCTCCGACCATAGACTAGAAAGATAGACATATTTCCTGCTCCCAGAAAACTTTCAGATAACTACACAAGCAAGCGATTTCAGTAAAGTGTAATACAAAATATGAGAAGTAGATGTTTGTTTTAAACGATTGTGACTTTATGTGGTGAAAAATCATTTTCAGTAAACTTTTCCAGAAAATTCTTCCAATGCTTTTTAGCCATCAGAAAGATCTCAGTCTGCCTACTTCTGAGCTGTCATACCCATGGGGCTCATCAATTCCACCGAGTCAGGGTGAATCATTTATTAAATTAGAGGCCTACAAAGAGAACGCCCAGTGAGTCAGATAGAGCTGTTGCTAAGGCACGATTGACTGCAGGCTCTCTGAGGCTTTGCTGCCCCTGCCCCGGTGTGGGAGGGCCAAGACCCAGGAGATGGATGCAGGGGAGGTTTAAACACTGCAATTCCATTGTTTTCAGTTGAGGGCCTCCCTGGATTCTTTTTCTGGTCTTAGGGCCAATCTACAATATTTCCTTCTGCCACAGAGAATGTGATACTAAGTCAAGGAATTTAAGCAGAAGAAAACTGAAGCTGCTTCTTTTTTAAAAAAATATATTTTTATTGGTTTTAGAGAGGAAGAGAGAGGGATAAAGAGATAGAAACATCAATGATGAGAGAGAATCATTGATCAGCTGCCTCCTGCATGCCCACTACTAGGGATCGAGCCCTCAACCCAGGCATGTGCCCTTGGCCAGAATTGAACCTGGGACCCTTCAGTCTGCAGACTGACGCTCTATCCACTGAGCCAAACCGGCTAGGGTGAAGCTGCTTCTTTTTTTAAATTAAATGTATTGGAGCAACATCCTATCTAATAAAATGGTAATATGCAAATTAACCATCACTCCGTCACAAAGATGGTGGCACCCATAGCCACAAGATGGCAGTGCTCAGTCTTCTCAGCCCCACCTGAGACCCCCAGTCCTGTGTGGGTGGCCACTGAGAGTGGTCAGTGTGAGCTGAGCATTCCACCCTGACCACAAAGGGCCATTGGGCAGCAGGCATGAAGCGGCCGGGGGGAGGGGGGGGAAACACTTGCATCATCACCCCAGCAACAAGGCAAGCATTCTGTGCCCGGCTGCAGGCGGGCCTCTGGGCCATGGAGAGCCTCTGGGCAGTGGGTGTGGAGCGGCCAGGCCCTGCAGAGAGCTACTGTTGCACGGATTTGTGCACAGGGCTACTAGTTGCTTAATAAAAATTATATAGGTTTCAAGTGTACAATTCCATGATACATATATATTGCATTGTGTACCAACCACCCCATCAAATCTTCTGTCACCATTTTTTGACCCCTTCTACCCTTACTGCCTCCACCTTGGTTTTTGTGCTTTACCCATGGATCTACTCTAAGACAAGAACAGGAGTTTCTCTCTTTCCTTCTTATTTTAACTCCTTGTGACAGCATCTCCCCAACTCTGACAGCATCTCATCCTGTGGTGTCCCAGGTGTGGTCTGTTACGTTAGGAGTTAGAATTTCTTCCTGAGAGACTGCTCTGCATATTAAGCTAGGATGGGCAGCAATTGGAGAATATTCTATACTAGAGGTGTCTCTCAGCCCAGCCTGCACCCTCTCCCATCTGGGACTCCTGTGGGATCGGGCCTAAACCGGCAGTTGGACATCCCTCTCACAATCCGGGACTGCTGGCTCCTAACTGCTTGCCTGACTGCCGGCCTGATTGCCCCAACTGCTTCTGCCTGCCAGCCTGATCACCCCCTAACCACTCCCCTACCGGCCTGATTGATGCCTAACTGCTTCCCTGCTGGCCCCATAGCCCCCAACTGCCCTCCCCTGCTGACCTGACTGCCCACAACTGCCCTCCCCTGCCAGCCTGTTCACCCTCAACTGCCCTTCCCTGCTGACCTGATCGCCCACAACTGCCCTCCCCTGCCAGCCATCTGTGGCAGCCATCTTGTGGTGGCCATCTTGTGATGATGTGGGGGTGGCCATCTTGCGGTGGCCATCTTTGAGAAGCCATCTTGTGATGATGCAGAGGCGGCCATCTTCTGATGACGTGAGGGCGTGATGGTCACCTAGGCTTTTATTAGTATAGATGGTCAAAATGGAATTGAGAATTAAAATGCTTCAGAGATGATATTTTTTAGAACAACTTCAAGAAAGGCACATTTCCTGGATTGAAAATAGGGGCATCACCCTTTTTAAAAATATATATTTTTTTTATTGCTTTCAGAGAGGAAGGAAGAAGGAGAGAGAGAGAAACATCAATGATGAGAGAGGATCATTGATTGGCTGCCTCCTGCATGTCCCCTCCAACCCACCCCTACTGGGGATCAAGCCCGCAACTCAGGTATGTGCTCAAACCGTGACCTCCTGGTTCACAAGTCAACACTCAACCACTGAGCCACACAGGCCAGGTGCACTTACCCTTTTTACTGAATATCAAAACTAAATGTATATTGACCCTGGTTTGTTTGTGTTTTTTTTTTAAATGCAACATGAAGCAATACAAGAAGAAACCAAATGGCAAGAGTTTAGTAAAAAAAAAATTGTTTTAATTAAATAATGGCTAATATACTGGAAACGGATTTCTGCAAATAATAAAAAACACTCAGAATGTAGGGTCTTTACACAAAACATTTACTGTCCTTCAGTCCTGGCATCCTCAGGCTAGTCCTCCATCTGCACATAAAAAGAGCAGCTGTAAGTACTTTTCTACAAGGTCAACCTAATATCCTCTATACTCACTTTTTACAGATAATGCTTTTATTTTTTTTAAATAATCTCTAAATGCAAAGAGATTTGGATATTGTGTCATTTTAAAATTACTCATCAATGATTTTAATTAATTTGTTTCTTTCTGTCATAAAACCCAATTTCATTCTTTAACTATCAGATGTGTTGCACAATACTTTTTTGAGAACAGGATATAATAGTGTTAGCTATAATAATTTAATTTAGCCTCGTGAGAGCGCTAACTCTTGCCCTGGATACCTTGTGCCTTCTTCCTTAACATTCAGTTCTATTTCTTTTGAGCTTGTCTTGTGGTTTTCAGCTTAGAAGATTTTGCATCTTTGCCCTGTAGGCCTTGTTTATAGCAATGCAGTCTTTCCAAGGCCACTGAATTGCAAAGACAGCACTATCGGCCTTGCAGATTCTGGCCTTCATCTAATTAGCCAAAACAAAAAGCACACAGGAAAAGATTTAGCAGTTCTCTTCAGGACCTTGTTTACCCCTGTCTACCAGGATGAGCAGTTTTATTGTACAATAGCTATACTTTCACAGGTAATGTGTATTAATTTAGTTTTTTAAGAGACATAGTTAATTTACTATGGAGAAAATGTCTTCTCCCAAATCCCAGAACACCTGGCTTAGTGATGAGTGGGAGAAGTGGTCCACTTGCTCCGAGGGTCTAAGAGGGCCTCTGTCAGCAGCCATGCTTGTGGAAGTGCTGGCGTAGCAAATTGAATTATCAAAACTGCGGAAGCCTATGCACATGGTATATGACGATTCCTCCCCTCTGCGCCTTAAAGCTTCAAAATACTTGTGGGTTCTGATGTTTGGGAGATAATGGAGAGTAAAATTTAATACCTGGGGATGATATTGGGTGTCATTGAGTAGTCTATAAAGTCTCAGAGTTGGATACAAAGGAACAGCAAAAGGAAGTGAGTCTTAGAAAGTCTGGGAAGGGCCTTGACCTGCCCAGGTCTGTGGAACTGGAGACCGGGGAAGTCTTACCTCAATCACCAAAGGACAGGGTGACTCTCCTTATACTACACAGGCTATTTGATACATCACAACGATATACAGTAGGTCAGATAAAGCTACTGATCTATAAAACAAACAATAATTGCAGATAAGCATTAACATAATATAGTGTCCCTGCAAGGCAAATGCCAGCTCTCACCACAATTCTAAGTTACAAAAGGGTTCCATGTATACTCTGCAATATATGTGAAATAGTAGCCATGGGCATTCCTTCCTTCCCACAGAGTCAAAGATAACAATGAGTCCTTTTAGGCCAAGAAGGAAGAAACTTTTGCCCCTATTCACTACTGCCAATGAACTGTCATTAAACAATGTCCTTTTGAAAGCTCAGTGGTACAGACATATACCATTGAGAAAAAAGCAGACCAGAGTGCCCAGTGTTATGGGTCAAGGAAGCTACCACCTAGATCCCTATTATACCTTTGGTTGCATCACCTGGTGTAGTCAGTGTTGATAATATGCTGAGGGAGAGCTGCATTAAACAAAATCAATTTGTTCTTAGGCTTGAATTTAAATATATAGCATATACTTTATAAATACGATATATCTTTTATATAATATGTATGCACATATATGTAAAAGTAGTTCACTCAGAAGATATAGTATAACCTCTTCCCCATTATGATAGGCAACATGGACAAAGAGAATCAAGATCCATTTCTCTAACAGTTTCTTTCTCTTAGCAAAAAGTTCTTCATTGAAAAGGTTGGGTTTTGCTCTTTTAATTAAAAGTGAAAACTGATCTTGCTGTTAGGAGATCTTAGATAACATACTTGGTTGACATTTTTCTTACTCAATGCTGTTGACAACTGTTCATATCTACTATCCCTGATGTTCTGCCCTTCAGTTTTATGAAAGATTCTGAAATAAATACAGATGTTCTCACTTACTTTGCCTCTGCTCCAGCTATCAGTTCATTTCCTTGAACTAGCTTTCAATTATTCTCTTAGGTCAGAAAAACATCATATATACTTTTACTCAATATTATGAGCCAAACAAGAAAATGTTTTAGAGGTGATGGAGAGGAGCCCCTCACTTTTAATCTCTAGTGTTGTCTACAAACATGAATCATTGAATGATTTGATGGCATCTTTTTTATGGCTGGAGTATTATACTTTTATGTGCTACAACAAACACCTGGGGTAAAAAGCATTTACTTTTATGTAATAAAAATCATATGATAGTTTTCTTGTCAATACTGAATGTAAAGGACAACCTGCTTGATCGGCTATAGCAAATAATTGACCTAACTTCAATTTAATATTAACCAATTGGAGGTATATCCTTGATATGTTCGCTGTGCCATTAAAAATTAACTCAAAAGCTCATCCTAATAAACAGCACCACATAAATTAAAAAGACAGAAAGCTTTCTACACAGCAAACTTCTTATAGATTTCCATGACAAAGAGATTGATTTGACCAAGGTTTAAATCTTTATTCCTCTTTGATATATAAAATACTTCTTATGTCATGTATAAATTTCCAGGTTAATAAAATAAGTTTAGAAATGGCCATTGTGAAGTTGCAGATTTGTATTAAGGTTTCTAATGTTCTGGACAACATAAAGAATAGTTTTATGTCTGTAAAAATATTTTGTTACCTTTTGTATGAGATGGGGAAAGAACTCAACTAGTATTTTTAGAAGATTATAGTTTGCATTCAAAACAAGAAGGCAGGTCTTAGCCATTCAAAATATTATTGTGGCTCCCCCCACCCAATTTCTGTATATACCAGTTAGAATCATTGTTCCAAGACCATCTATCAGAACTAAATCAAAGAAGTCACATACTAAAAAAGTACTTTCCTTGTTAGAGGTTTTTGATTGATATAGCATTATCAATGTTTATCAATACAATAGTTGAAAATAAATTCAGAATTAATGATGGTGAACCAGAAAGATAATTTGTACCTAAGAGACTTAATTTATATTTTAAATACTACACATAAACATATATATTCACAGATAGAGACAAGAAAGAACAAAAGTCTCCACCAGTATAGGAAGAGGAGCCTGGTGAGACAAAAAAAAAGAGAGAGAGAAATGCTAATATAAGTGGTTTTGCATATAATGAGGAAAATGTTTTTGTTCCTACTCTCAAAGAATCATGCACTCAGGTGAGGCTCAGTTGGAAAAATAAACCTGAAAGTGGCCAGGGTTAGTAGACAGTATTCAAGGTGCCATCAGGGGAGCCAGGTGAATTTTAATATTCTTTCAACTGGTTCAACAATTGTGTTTAGGAGCCAGAGGAAGAATTTGATTTCAGACTCAAGGTCTGGGGAGCTTAATGGCCCTGGTTCAGTACTGCAAGTACTGCACGCTGGGAAAGGCCTCAGTCCTGGGCAAAGCGAGCAGGTGTTCACTTTTCCCGGGATATCTATGTATGGACTTCGAAAAGCAGATGTAGAATCCCAACTGCAGCCCAACTGGGTTGAAATCTCCTCTTCACTCTTTACTTGGTAGGTGACCTTATGTACTTTATCTCTCTGTGGTTCAGTTCCATCCTCTATAAAGGAGATAACACCTAACCTAATAAGCTTAAGTAATTATGCAATGATGTCTATGAAGTAGTCAACACATACTGGGCTTGAAATAAATGGCCTTTTTATTCTCTACCAGTCACAGCTTTTAAAAAATTATTCACATGAGGAGGAATGGTAAAATCAGGCTTACTCCTAAAGCTGTTTGAAACCATATTTTATCAATATATCCTCGTCCATATAAATACATAGGGAATAAAATTACATTAAATCAGCCTTCTTTTCCAATCACCCAACAGAAATGGAAAGCACACGAGGCACAGGTTGAGTGGTTAGATTCAGTACAGTTAAGTAATGCTGATGCTAAGCGCTGACGCTTCACATCGCTGGAGGGGCCGTTCCTTTTATTCAAGATTTCATGTTTAAAACATAAGAACAAAATAGAGACTTATCGCAGCCAAACCACAATGATGCATGCCAGATATTTTGCTCCTCCATTTCCTTTTTATTGGGTGAGGGTGGGGGTGGGGGGCAGAGTGCAGGACAATATAGAGCAGCCTATGCTACCTCTAGTCTGGTCTTTTAACTGGGATGAAAAATGCAACTATACAATAGCAGAATGGATTTAAAAGGCAGAGTGTTATTTATGCTAAGAAATACATATTAATGATAACCAGCTGGAAAAGAAGAAAGGATACATTCTTATTCTACTCTGAGACTCAAAAAGAATAATTTATGGTAGGGCATAAAAGTGAATCCACCTTGTTATTAAGCCAATTGTTTCTTGCAAGTCCCTTCCTAATGACAACCTATGTCCACAGGGATTGGATAAGTTTTATGAGCTCTCTGATCATTTTTGTCTTCACACAATATTTTTCTGTGTGTGTGTGTGTGTGTGTGTGTGTGTGTGCGCGCGCACGCGCGTTTTACATCTCCCTCACGTTACCTCTTTATTGACACATTTAGCCCCTTCTCCTCACCACTTCTAATCTGACACCCACTAATTGGTTCTTCAAGTATATAATTTTGCTATTTCAAGAATGTTATATAAATAGAATTATAGAGTATGTGACCTTTTTAAGAGAGGTTTTTATTTTTTTCATTTGGGATAATTCCGTTGAAATTCATCCAAATTGTTGCATTGTTAATGGCTTATTCCTCTGTAGTGCTGAGCAGTATCCTATGGTATGGATGCACCACACTTTGTTTAATCATTCCTCCACTGAGGAACATATAAGCTATTTCTAATTTTTGATCATTGCAAATGAAGCTTCTATAAACATCTTGGATGAATATTTTGTGTGTACATAGATTTTTTTGTCTCTGGGGTGAATGCTCAAGAGTGCAATTGCTAAGTCTTATCATCAGTTTAGCTTTTTAAAGAAACTGTCAAACTATTTCATTCCCCATCACCCCACACAATATCTCAAACACAATATATATAGTACCAATATAACATGTTTGCATATATAGATTATGCTTTTTAATACATTTGTTTTTGTTTTAGAGGTTTCAGCTGCTTCCTAATGCTACAGAAGTCATTATTGTCACTAAATACATGGGTTGAAAAGTAAAGTGATGGTGGGTTCAGAGAGTAAAATCAATAGTAAAAAGAGAGAATGGTTTAGGTATAATATTATGACTTTTGACTCTTAAAATGGGATAACTCAAGATTCTAACAATAATTTGTGCTTTTCACCCGTTTTGAATATTTTTAAAGAAATAATAAGTTCTTAATACACATTTTTTGCTTTATGGAAAATAGAAAGAGGTTCTGCACATCTCTTTCCTCAAGAAAAGTATCACTTGAGTGAAAATAATCAAGTTTGTTTTCTATTTAACATTTCGAGCAGGAATTACACTGCAATGGGGCATGCTACTATATTTCTGTGTCTTTATTCAGCTATTTTATATTATAAGAAAACTGTGTATAGTGTTGTGATCTTATACCTGCTAATATGAGTGTTGCTACCAGATTCTAGAAGGAATATTATAAATTATCTGTTATATATAACCAATATGTATAAGAGCTATTATAGTATCACCCCATTATAGCACTTGAGAACCCAAAATTTATTTTATTAAACAGATACATTTTTATTAAAATTTAATAACATTAGCCAAATACTTGGTGGTGATCATTAGTTACTCTATTTTCTGTTCTTGTTGTCATTTGAAATTCACATCTAACTTAAATACCTGTGATACTTTACTGTGACTATGTCCATAGTTCCTTAAATTCTCATATCAGCACTGCGAAGCTAACTCACTAACAAGAAAAATGTATTGCAACACGTATTCAAAAAGTAAAAATGAATTGACTCTATTTGTAGTTTCAAAAGACTAAGAAGCCAATGTAATGTGGATTTAATAAAGTATTTCCTTTGAGTCACAATGGTTAAATGAAATAGAGCATACAATGTTGGTCTAACAAAAACGTAATATATCACTTTTATTTTTTATAGTAGGCAACAAACTTTGAAAGACATGATTCATTTTAGAACCAGAGCAAGAAAGTCCATCTGTGGATGGAAACACTTCTAACCCCTTGCAATGTTTCACAGTGGGGACATGAGCAGCTCCAGGAATGGTCCAATCCTTAGACGTGCAAGGTATTTGGACCGCTGCAGGACATTTGGCTGAGTCCATGCACTACATGCAAACAGTACCTTCCAGATACTATTGCAGAACAATCTACTCCTTCTCCATCCACACACATATCCAAACTGTCCTGGGGAACCACTGTAACCTCATTCAGTATTCCATCAGGACACCTGAAAATGTCCTTCCAGACTATAAACACTCATAGTTTGAGTTCCAATTTTAGTTATGCTAGTGTATTTTGCCGTCTGTGTCTTTGTTTCCCAATCTATAAATCTGCACTATCTGTGTAATTCCATATTCTACTCACATATTTGAAGTTTTAAAAAAAATCATAAAAAATGTTTTCTACAAATATACTCTCATGCATTGATGCTCTATCTTATTATTCAAAAGGTAACTCTGATATGGGTAATCAATGACGTAGCAATAATAATGGGCTACTGATGGAGTAAAACCAGATTTCCCTACTTCTGAAACAATATCCCTATGTATGTGTGATTCTTACTCTTCTTATAGAACTGGAAATTTCTGACCTGCTACTTATGTCAAATCTCTTTCATCACTGTCAACTCTATCATTCTTTTTTTTTAAATTGACTCACTAGAATCCTAGAACTACAGTGTTATAAGGAAAAGAGGATATTTATAGATCACCTGTTTCAAGTTCTTCATAAACAAATTGAAGTAGTAGATGATGTGAAGCAAGTAAATTAAAATGGTGAATGATCTGCTTGGGGAAAAAATCCAAAATTTGATTATAATAACGAGTACAATAACCAGAGGAGTAATTTAAAGAAGGCTTTGGAAGGGACTGAGAATTCCATCAGACCATGTAGATAACTACATGGCGACCCAAGCCTACCTGGAGATTAGCATATGAGCCATATCACATACTAGGTAGCTTCAAAAATAATCCTTGTTGGAGCGGGGATTTCAACTAATATATAAAAAGATTGTTTCTCAAAGTTGTTTCAGAGTCTTATCTAGAGAACAACCACTGGCCACAGTGAGGTTAGTGAGGAGTTCTCACTTAAAATGCACATTTCCGGGTCTCAGACTTTCTAGAAGGGGTCAAAAGCTAAACTTCTCACAAGCACTCCGGGTGAGTCTCAAGTACACTAGGTCTTGAGACTCACTGGACTGTGATGTTGAGGACTCTACTGAATTTATAAACTATTTGTAACTTGTCCAGAATTATTATTTTGCTTTCCTTTTATCCAATATTTGCCTCATTATAATTAAGAGTAAAATATATGTTTGTTTTGTTTATAAAGACCATTTTCTCTCTGGCAAGTCTTAAGAGAGATTAAAAAAAACTCATAAAAACAAAGCAGAGGAAAAAGGAAAAGTCTGAATTCCAAAAGTACCTCTGAGAAGAACATGGAAGGATGACTTAGTAACTGCTCTGAGCCAAGAAGTGGGCTCCCGACCTCCTGAGGAAACACCTTTAGCTATTGATATACTCAGCAACTTACTTAGTGTTTGAGTGGTGGAACAGGATGGTTTTAACTGGAACATAACTTTGTAGGTCATCCTATTTCCTCCCTTCTTTATGAAAGGTTGGAATTCCATGGCTTCTCTTAGAAACTTAAAACATAATGCTAATGATCTTGACCTTGTAACCCTGAAAGAACTGAGCCTCGGTTAGGGAATGAGTCAGAAAATTTGGGGGGAAATATCAGAATTGAGCAACATGGTGAATTACATGTAAAATGGCTTTGTGAACCCGGAAAAGTATGCAAAACTCTCCAAACCTCAAGCCTCGTTTATCAGATCAGGAGGTTGACTGAGATGATCTCTAGTTTTCTTGGTAACATGGCTTGCTATCCATGGGAGTTCAATGCATTTCTCTCTCCCATCCGTCCCAGAGGACTCAAGAGGGGCATGTTCTGTTTTCAAAGAAAATGTGCAGTCCTTAAGGTCACACAGATAGGTAACCAAGAGGAACAGAGAAGGGAGAAAATAATTAATAAAACTGCTGGAGGTCAGTTGCTTTGTTCTTTTGGATCTTTCTCTACTTGTTCTTGTGTGTGTTTTCTCACAGTCTTCTCTACTTCAGTGCAGCTGGTTTGGTAAGACAGAGCCAGGGATAGCATCTGACTATTACATTCAACCGCCATGCAATCAATAAATGCACTCTAGAGCATTTGTCCCAGGCAAACAAAGGCA